>NC_142608.1:17609528-17886557 GCF_041222555.1 Hakea prostrata
CATCTCTCCTGGAACGCATGCTCCTACGCTTCTTCCGATTAGAATTTCTCCTCTCCACAGAACCTTTATTATTTCTTTTCGACCCTTTTCCCTTTCTTCGATTGGGTAGATCCCTGTCAGTTTCAGGGCTTGAAGAGCTGCGCCTGGCCCTCTTCTTACTCCCATTTGCATCTCCCCGAGTACGAGATCGAGCCCTTCTACTTCTATAATCATGTTCTGAGTCAGAAGACGAAATAGATATAAAATCTTCCGTCCTTGAATCATCCTCAGAGTAGGAAATTGAAGGATCACGACGACGAAGCTTCTTAGATTTATCTCTCCTCCTAGTCTTACTCCTGCTCCTCTTCTTCCTCCCGGTCTAAAATTGGATATAGATACATACATATATACGAAAGAAAAAGGAAACAGAGAGGGAAAAAAGGATAGCCAATTCAGAAATCAGATACATTCATTATATAATAGAAACGGTTTCGCGGAAGATGAAGAAACTTAAACCTAACAATAACAACCCTAAAAAGAAATCAAACATCAACAGAACGGAGATGGAGAAAAATCTTACCTCAGAGGATGGCTTAGAGCGTTTCTTTTTTTGGGTAAGTGAGGATTTTTTTTGGGTAAGTGAGGATTTTCTTTTGGAGGAGGATCTAACAGGCGCCATTATTTTTCTTTAACCTGCAACGAGAAAACAAAAAACAAGGGAAAAGGAAAAAAAGGAAAAAAAAAAAACCAAAGAACAACAGAGAGTAGCGTTAACAAAGGATGAACAAAAACAAGACAGAAGGAAAACTAAGGATTAGCAGCGAAGCCACTGCTTCTGCATCCGCACAGCACACCAATTTCCCTCTCTTTTATGTCTCTCCATCAAATGAGGGACGAGGGTACGACGGTAGAAAGAGTTAAATATCATTCCCAGAAATAAATTGCCACTTGGCGTGACATAACGATACGGTTGGACCGGGAAGATGCAAGGGTTTTGTTGGGCTGGGCAAACTTGGGAGAAGAGTTGAGGTTTTCTTGCAAGCCAATCAGTTCTGAATCCGGATCAGTGACACCTCCCTGCTCAACATGTGTCTCTGGAAAAAAAATTTATGTTTTAACGTTCGTTTTCTATTCTGTTTCTTTCGCAATTTTAAAACATCACTTAACTTTTTTTTTATCATTTACTAATTTGGTTTCCCGCATTCGTTTTAGTTTCTTTTCCTCCGTCTCTCCTCTCTTCATCTCTTAGTTGAAAGCCAAACTAGCATTGAAAATTTCTTTTTTTCTTCTTCTTCTTCTTCGGTTTCTGTTACTTCTACTTATTTTATGCGTTAAACCATTGTTAATAATAGTATATAGAATCATTTATATTTGCATACTTTAATTCTACTTGTACAGGGTTAGAAAATCAATTTTAAGTTTTGTCCATGGAGCTGTTCATTTGTTAGCCAAACAAAAACTTTTATTTTTGCAAAGAAATTCATTATATTGAAACAGAGAGACATTTTTTCCCAAACGAGCAATAGGGTGATTTTTAGCCAATAGAGAGAAGGTCAGCTGAACATCAAGCCAGGTGTTGAATTTATCATAAACATTCACACAAGAACTCAAGAATTAACTTGGTTCAACATTCATTGTAAAGCCTACATCCACGACAAGAAAACCCCAATCAACTTACTTATGGGGTGAGGTTTCATTATCTTTAAATAGAAAGGAATAAGAGTTTTACAATAAGTTAAATTCTAACTCCCCCTCTCTGCTAGTCTCCTTATAGAGTTGGGAGACTAGCAAGTTACATTCATAACACTCTCCCTCAAGTTAGATCAAAGACATCATTTGATGTCAACTTGCTCAATGCAATTTGAAACAATCTCTTTGACAAAGCTTTGGTGAAGACATCTGCAAGCTGATTTTCACTTCTTACATAAGGGGTTTCTATGGTTCCATCTTGAACCTTTTCACGAACAAAATGACAATCAACTTCAATGTGTTTAGTTCTTTCATGAAACACTGGATTAGAGGCAATATGTGTAGCCGCTTGATTGTCACAGAACAACTTCATAGGTTCTTTAGAACTTCTCACCCCCAATTCTTGAAGTAGGGCACCAATCCGAACTAATTCACTAGTGGCAGACGCCATTGCTCTGTACTCTGCTTCTGCACTAGAATAAGTGACAACATTTTGTTTTTTACTTCTCCAAGAGACTAAATTTTCTCCTACAAATACACAAAAGCCAGTAGTTAATCTTTGATCAATAGGATTGCCAGCCCAATTTGCATCGGCATATCCTTCAATGTTTGTGTGTCCATTCTTCTTCATGCAAATGCCCCTTCCTGGAGAAGACTTCAGATAACGTAGTACATGATTAACCAATTCCATGTGACCTTTGGTAGGATTATGCATAAACTGACTGATATAGCTCACTGCATATGCAATGTCAGGTCTAGTAATGGTCAAATAAATCAATTTTCCAACCAACCTTTGAAAACAATTATTATCCTGCAATGGAGAATCATTATTAGTAACTTTACAAGCGTAATCCATGGGTGTGTTGGCTGGTTTCACACTCAACTTGCCAGTTTCCTTCAACAAATCAACAACATATTTCCTTTGAGAGATGAATAATCATTTACTAGACCTTGCAACTTCAATTCCAAGAAAGTATCAAAGTTGTCCCAAGTCCTTGATGTCAAAAGTCTTCTTCAAATATTCTTTGAGGGTATTGATTCTTTGATGATCATCTCTAGTAATTACAATATCATCCACGTATACCAAAATTATTGTTGTGTTAGTAGAGGCCTTCTTCACAAACATGGAGGAATCTGATCCACTTCTTGTGAATCCAAATCTAATAAGAGTTGTACTTAACTTTTCATACCATGCTCGTGGTGATTGCTTTAGGCCGTATATTGCTTTCTTCAATTTACAAACAAGTCCATCTTGTTTTTCTAATGGATGGCCTGAAGGAATTTCTATATAAATTTCTTCTTGTAAGTCTCCTTGTAAAAAGACATTTTTTACATCCATTTGCAAAAGTGGCCATCCATAATTAACGGCAACTGACATCAACACTCTTACAGTATTCATTTTAACTACAGGAGCAAATGTCTCTCTATAATCAACTCCATATGTTTGAGTATATCCTTTGGCAACAAGCCTTACCTTATATCTCTATAAGAGTCCCATCACTCTTGAATTTGGTCTTGTAGACCCAACGACATCCAACTGGATGTTTGTCACTTGGGAGTTGCACTATATCCCATGTTTTATTTTTATGAAGAGCTTCTAGTTCCTCATTCATAGCCTTCATCCATTTAAGTGAATTCTTAGCTTCAATAAAATTGGCTAGCTCCTCATGATCTTCAATGGCCAAAAGATATGCAAAATATTGAGGGGAGATATTATCATAACTTATATGAGATTGGATTGGAAACTTAGTTGTATGATAAGTGGTAAACTCGCGCAATCTCACTGAAGGCTGAGAGACCCAAGTAGATCTGCGAATTGGTAATTGTGCTATGGTTTCAACTGTATCATTTCCTGCAATAGGTACATTTGTAGTTGTTTCACCATGTAGATAGTGACATCACCTATAATAGTGCTACCTTTAGTGGTGTCGCCCATAACATTGTCTTCATTAGCATCACTCTTTACAAACATGTTGTTTAGTATACTTAGTAATGGGACATGAACAAATTCACTATAATCTAGCTCCCCTTGAGTTTGATTCCTGCTAGAGAAGAACATTTGAGTTTCATCAAAAGACACATCCCGTGAAATAAAAAGTTTACCAGTAGATGGGTCAAAACACTTGTAACCCTTTTTAGTAGAGGAGTATCCCAAAAACACACATTTGCGAGCACGATGATCAAGTTTATCACCACCCTGAGCATGAACATAAACAATGCAACAAAAAACTTGAAGATGAGACATCACAATGGGACGATCATATAGAACCTCTAAGGGTATCTGAAAGTTCGAAACTGTATTGGGAGACGGTTGATTAAATAACAACTCGTGCTGACATCATCTGACCAATAAGTCTTGGGAAGATTCCCATGAAATAATAAAGATCGAGTCACCTCAAGTATATGTCTGTTTTTGCGCTCAACAATCCCATTTTGTTGAGGAGTGCCTGCGCATGAAGTTTGATGTAAGATTCCCAAACTTTTGAGATGTGATTGAAAGGACCTATTGGTGTATTATGTCCCATTATCTGTTCGCAAAACTTTAATGTGAGTCTAATACTGAGTCAAAACCATCTTAAAAAAATCCTGAAATATCTATAGCACTTCATTCTTGGAAGACAATAAATACAACCATGTAGCCCGAGATTTATCATCAACAAATGAAACAAAATATCTGAATCCATCTCTAGAGTCTATAGGGAGAATGCCAAACATAAGAATGCACTAGATCAAATAATGCACTTGAAACATGAGTACTATATGGAAACGGTAATCTATGTTGCTTGGAAAAATGGCAGGCATCACAACCAGTAGAATTAAAAGATAAACCAGGATTTAAAGATCGTAAAATCTTATCAGAAGGGTGACCCATAGGCCAACGTCAAAGTTGAGATTTTTCAAGATTACTCATAGAAGTCAATGCACTATTTGTAGGATCTAACATATGGAGTCCATTTTGCAGTCTACCTTCACCAATTATTGTCCCTGTTAAACTGTCTTGGAACACTACCTTGTCCTTTGAAAAGATCACTTTACAATTTAAATTCTGAGTAATTTTACTAACTGATAACAAATTCATAGATAATGATGGCACAAATAATGCATCAATTTGGGTTGAAAATAGGTTCAATGTCCCTTGACCTTGGATCGGGACATTGGTACCATTAGCAATAGTAATAGGAGGATAAGACTGTAACTTATCAGTGCTCAAATCAGATAAAAGATTGGTAGATTGACACATATCGTCGGTTGCACCCGAATCTACTATAAATGAATTTTGAAAAGTAGAGAAAGCAAGAGTTGTACCATGAGACTGAATGAAGTTTTGTAGTAAAGATATAACCTTTCCCAGAGAGTGTTGTATTGCTAAAGAATCTGACATGGGAAGATCTCCGTACGAACCCACAATATCAAATATCAACGGAGCAAAATCTCCTCGATCTGTTACTTCCATTGAGTCTGGAACGTCCAAAAACCTTCAGACCACTTAACCCCATGCAAAACACCCTCACACAATCCTATTGAAACAAATTGTACGGTATCAATTGGATGAAACAAAATATTTGATTTCCTTTTCCTTTCTCCACCAATTTTTTTTTTCAAAGTTCTTTCCACATTCCTTCCACTCACAAAAAATAAATATGAATTATTTAAAAGTAGTCATCATTACTTAAAAGTAATCATTACAAACCTTTAAAAAAAAACTCCAAGACAAACGTCTAAAGCAAATCGGTGTCTCTTCTTTCCGCCGTTGGTTTTTTTTTTTTTTTTCAACGATCTTAAACAAGATCACCTTTTGTTTTTCAACGATCTTAAACAAGGTCGCCTTTTTTTTCTCCTTTTTTTTTGAACGATCTAAAGCCGGATCGTTTCAAATTTTTTTTCCGATCCGATCTAACAAAGCACAAGAAAGAAAAGAAAGGACAAAAAATAAAAGAAACTTCACGATTCTAGATCTAAAATCGTACATTTGACCAATCAATCAAAGCCTTCCTTATTCTCCTGCACATTCTCACTTTTCTAGATCTCCACACAACTCGACAACAATCTATCGAACTTTACTCTGATACCATGTTGAATTTATCATAAACATTCACACAAGAACTCAAGAATTAACGTGGTTCGGCATTCATTGTGAAGCCTACATCCATGGCAAGAAAACCCCAATCAACTTAATTCGGGGTGATGTTTCATTATCTTTAAATAGAAAGGGGTAAGAGTTTTACAAGAAGTTAAATTCTAACTCCCCCTCTCTACTAGTCTCCTTATAGAGTTGGGAGACTAGCAAGTTACATTCATAACAGAAATGGCACAACAGAAGAGAGAGTGGTCGTTTCCTTCCTGGCTAGTTCTGCATTGTTGCTTCGGTTCTCAACCATGAACAGAGAAGACAGAGAAGAAGTAGATGGAGATGAAAACACAACTCTGTCACTGCTGGTTTGGTTTTCAAGCATGAAGAGAGAAGGAGATGGAGACAGAAAGATGGATTTTTTGCTGCTGCTTTGGTTCTTAGCCATTAAAAGAGAAGACAGAAGAAGTAGATGGAGGTGAAAACGCGATTTATCCCTGGTGGTTTGATTTTCAGCCAGAGATGGAGATGGAGACGGAAACTGGAAGATGGGTTTTTCGCTGGTGCTTCGGTTCTCAGCCATGAGAGAAGAGAGACAAAGAAGTAGTAGATGGAGACAAAAATATGGGTTCCTTCACTGCTGGGTTTGGTTTTCAACCATAAGAGGTGAAGAGAGATGGAGAGACAGAGAAAGAAGAAGTAGAACAAAAAGTTTACATTTTAGCGGGAACCAAATTAGTAAATGGTAAGAAAAAAAGTTAAGTGATGTTTTAAAATCGTGAAGGAAATGGAACATAAAAATTAAAACATAATTTTTTTTCTTCCAGAGACACGTGTTGAGTAGGGAGGTGGATGGGGGGGGGGGGAGCACAAACGGGGTCACTGATATGGATTCATCAGTTCTCCGCAAGCAACACGCATATGGCAAACACTTGGAACGCTTGCAACTTCCTAGAGATTTGAGCACTGGCTGATTCATGAACCACTATTTTTACGCTACTAATGTGTGGTGGCATTAACAAAAACAGGCTGAAAAAAAGCACCGCCTCACCGCAATAGCAAAAATAAGGGTGTCTCTCCCTCCTTTCTCTTCTCCTTCACTCTTCTCTCCCTCTTACCCTAGCTACCATGAGTAAGCTTCTAACTTAAGGGGCATCGATCTGGTGTTGTCTTCTATCGTGAGTGGGTCTACTATACTAATGTCCTGAGATTTGTTTCTTTATTGTCTAATGAAGCCGAATATTTCTGATTTCCCCTATCACCATAGGAGCTGTTCGAACTGAACTTCGAGTGAATTAAATGGGGATTTATGATATGTACATAGGAGGCGCCTACAACCAACTACCACTTCAATGGGTTTAATGGCGATTTCACAACATTCCCTTTGTTAAAAACCCCTGTCCCCATGTCGATCCTATACAACCTTTATTTGAGTATTTCCTCTTTTAGATCTATACTAACCTTTGTTCTGTCGAGTGTTGTGCTTGTTTTGGCTTCTTCTTGCAATGAGAATGGGAAGACAAAGTGACCGTATTTCCCCACATCATGGTAACAGGCAACGCAAACACGCCTCCCCTTGCCCAGTATACTCATAACCAAACTTCTTCAAAATTTGTGGAAAAAGATGCTTCATATCCGGATACTTGGAAGGCAATGCATCCTTCAAGTATTCAATCTTCAGCTGGAGGAGAGTCATCCCAGCGTAGGAGGACTTTCAGTCACTCCTTGTTTGGGTATGCGATAGGCTACCCACGCGAGAGGCTTGCAGAGGCATGGACCCCTCTTGGAGCAATGGAGGTTGCCAGCGTTGGGAGAGATACTTTTAGAGCTATGTTTCTTTCTGAAGATATGAGGAATGGAGTTGTCTCACTCTCTCCATGGTGGCTGGAGCACTACCTTCTCCACCTCACCTTGGAGCCTTTGCCTGAAGGAAGGCGAAATACTCATCCCCCCCCCCCACCCCATAGCTTTGTGGATTCAACTTAAAGGCATAAGCTTCGATTGCTACAATTATGAAAGGATTAGGAATGTTGCACATGTATTGGCAAAGTCATAGATATTCATATGCAACCGTATGTGGTTGGGCTCTCAATTGATACTGCTAAGAGTTAAGATCATGTTCAACATCAATGAAAAGGTTACTCCTAATATTTCAATAAGAAATGCACAAGAAGAACAACTGAATCTACAAGTCCTGTATGAAGTTAGAGTGTTGTGTTCCAAGTGTGGCAAAATAACACATCAGACGTGGTATTGCAAGTCTAGTGATGATCAAGGGGAAGATGGAAGTGGGAGAGGTTTTGAAGAATATGTCCCTCTCTCGATGGAAGAAGGACCTTTTGCAGGGTTAATGACTGAGCCCCTCCTTGTTGAGGTTGCAAGGCTCCATTCCACAAGAAGCCTAGGAGAGCTGTACAATCTCCCAGCTGATGATGATGGGCAGAGGCAAATTTGGATCAACAACAACCCTGCCCAACCCGTGGACTCAACCCATCTTTTGAACCAACTTCAAGGTGTTGAAATTGCCAAAGGTAAGAACATCTACTATGAAAGTAACACTCACAGTGGAAGAGAAAGCTTGAAATATGTGGAAGCAAATAAGAGGGTAAATCCCATACAAGAAACTGCAAATCTTAAGGATTGTTCACCAGGAGAGTCGATCTGCTTCAAGCCCAATAGGAAAAATAGATGAAGCATGCCAAACCTTAACCTTCTATTAGATGGAATTAAGGAAAAAATTGATGAATCCTCTTAGGTTGAACTCCTTAATCAACCAAAAGTTCAAGAAAGGGTGAATAAGATCGAGTTGGAAGGGAAAGAAGTGATCCATTCAATCAAGGCAAATATGGTGATTTTTAAATCAATCATCTACTATAAGCACAAAGTGAAGAAGTTTAGAAGGGTTGAAAATGGACAGGATGAACAGCTAGTTGGGGAAAGATGTGGGGAAATAGAAAGCACACGGTCTTCCCATCTCAAGAGCTGAAGAGTAGCCGATTTGACACCCTCAATGCATGAAGCCCTACCTAATTTGGACCCTGTGGACATCCTCCTTTGTAACCTAGAAACAACTCTCATGAACTGCTCTGAACCATCACTTTCTTGAATAGGTTTGTTAGTGGGGTCCACCTTAAATATGGTAACATCATTGCTCAGGACATTACTCACACCATGGACCATGGCCACAATGCTCACGATGGGATGATAGCACCAACTCCTCATGCCACTCAAGTTTTTCCCTATCATCATTATTCATTTTTCTTTGATTATTGCTTGTTTTTCTTTATTTCACTATTTTCTATCCTTCATTGTTGGAGTAAGAAAATTCAGTTTATGCCTAGAAATCGGTTCTATGCCTAGGCTTGTATCTAAACATCTTGGTTGGGAATCTTTTTGGTTTTTTCTTGAGATTGCTATTTGCTATTGGATTAACTGGTTGTTTGAATCTCACGGTCTTGTCTCTTATAAACTCTGCTTTGGGGCCTTATTAGTAGAAGGGACTTGTTCTATTCAGCTCGGATTCTAAATTTTCTCTCTATTTTGTCAAAAGGGGCTGGCTAAAGAGAAAATGAACATTTTGTCCTGGAATGTTAAGGGTATGAATGGAAAATTTACATAACATTGTATTTTTAAGATTCTAAAAAGCCCTGAGATCACTTTCCTATGTGAAACAAAATGTGCCAATCATCTTACTTTTATGGAGTCCCACAAAAAAGTGTTCAAAGGATATGAACTCTTGGGTTTCAACAACAGTGAAGGGGTGAAGGGCCTAAAAGGGGGGTATCTGTGTTCTCACTAATGACCCAAAATCGGCTTCACTCTTCTATGCCGATAAGGGTTTTTTATTCTCCATTATTCTTCCAATTCTCTATCCTAGTACATTGTATGTCTTTATGCTCCCCCATCCTAGGTCGAAATAATCGACTTTGGCTTAAAATTCAATTTCAGACCGGGACATTGGATAAACTAGTTATACTCATCATCGGCGATTTTAATGAAGTCATCAACCAATCATACAAAATTGGACATTAGTTTAAAGCATCTCCAACTTTACCCTTTCTCAAACACATTATCTCATCCTTCTCTCTCAACGAACTGTTGGGACAATGGTGAGTATTTCACCTGGTCTAACAAGCAGAAACCACTAGGCCTGATCAAAGAAAAATTGGATCTGTGCTTTGCGTGCCCAAATTGGAGTGCCTTGTTTCCCCATGCTCAAATCTGTAAGTTGCTTGGTATTGGATCGGATCATAATCCAATCATGCTCAGTGTATCAAAAAAATATTTTAGAGGAAAGAAACTGTTTCATTTTCAAAACACCTGGAACTTCCATCTGGAGTTTTTGGAAATTGTTAGCCAAGCTTGGCTTGGAGCAAGACAAGCTAACCTAGAAACAAAGTTGGTAGCCCTTTCAAGATCCCTCCAACATTGGAACAGGCACGTGTTTGGGAACATTGATAAAATTTTCCATAACACTTTGGCCAACATTGAAGCTCTCTATTCTCAGACCTACCCGGATGAGGAAAAAATTCAAGAAAAAAGAAATACTCTCATGGGGGCCCTGTCTGTTGAAGAGCATTTCTGGTTTCAGAAATCCAGAAGTCTATACATTTCGAATGGAGACAACAATACTAGGTATTACCATCTATCTTCCAAAATCAACATACACAGGAACAAAATTGAGTTTTTGGACATTGATGAAGTATCGGTCTTCCAACCACAAGAAATTGCAAAAGGATTTGTTGAAGCCATGTAGAATCTATTTGTTTCTTCAAATCCTCTTGACCTTGACTTTGTTGAAAGCCTTTTCCCATCCATATCTAATTACCAGGGCCTTGAGGGTATTTCCTCTATCACACAACCTGAGGAAATCAAACAAATTGTGTTCTCCTTGGGACCTCACAAAGCTCCGGGTATGGATGGTTTCAATGCTTTTTTTTTTTTTACCAAAAGCACTGGGATTTAATAAAAACTGATGTAATCAAGTTTGTCACGGACTTTTTTGTTAATCCCGTCCTTCCCTCTAGAACAAATCATACCCTCCTTTGCTTCATACCTAAGAAAGATCAACCTTCGGTTGTTTTGGACTTTTGACCTATCAATTTCTGCAGTGTATCTTACAAAATTCTTGCAAAACTCCAGGCACGAAGGTTAAGGCCAATTCTATCTTCTGTTATTTCCCCTTGCCAAACTGCTTTTGTCCCTAATCACCAAATCACGGATAACATCATGGTGGCACAAGAAATATTCCATTTCATGGGAAAAACAAAATAAATAAAAAAAAAAAAAAAATGGATTTCTGACACTCAAACTGGATATGTTCAAGGCTTATGATAAAGCGGAGTGGGGAGTCATAACAAAGCTCATGTCCTTCTGGGGATTTACTCCCACTTGGATTCAGATGATCCAATCCCTAATGAGCTCAGCATCTTTCTCAATTAAGCTTAACGGAACTCCCTACCACTAGTTTCGGCATCAAGGGGATTGGCGACAACGGTGTCGTCTTAGCCCATACCTGTTCTTAATTATCATGGAAGTATTTCAAGACTTCTAGCTGAATATAGGCGACTAAATTTGTTCCAAGGAATAAAAGTAGCTAGAAGGGCACCAAAAATCTCTCATCTTTTTTTTTGCAAATGACCACGTTTCTTTTCTGTCGAGCTGAAAAGGAAGATGTGCTTGCAATTAAGGCTACAATGGAACTTTTTTTAGATCTCACAAGGCAAGATATCAACTTGCAAAAAAGTGGATCTTACTTCAGTAGAAATGTGTCGACGGAGAAGAAAAGAGCACTACTAGGGATCATTGGAATAAGTGAAATGAAAAAAGATGTTGTGTATCTTGGCACAAACTTATTCCATGGAAGATCAAAAGAAGGGAAGTCCTAATCAAATCAGTTATTCATCCACAAGCCATATACCACATGCAATGTCTTAAATTTCCACAAAGTCTATGTTCTCAAATTGACTCTATCTGCTAGCGCTTCTAGCTAGGAAATTCAGCAAAAAGAAAGCACCTGACTTTGATCTCGTGGGACCGATGTTGTAGACCGAGGGAGGACTTGGGTTCAAAAAAACTGCCAACATGAATGAAGCATTATTGCTCAAGTAGAAGAGGAGTCTCTATGGGCTTGAGTCCTAAAGGCAAGATACTTTCCAAAAACATCCCCCTTTGATCCAAAAACAAAAAAGAAGAAAGGATTTTGGACTTGGAACAGCATATATTGCCAACTTTACAACAGATAGTGATGAGACAAGTGAGCAATGAGAAAACACTTCATTTTGGTTCAACCCATGGATAACCTCCACCACAAATCATCTAGTAGGGGATCCTCAGTTAGGGCCATGGCCAACCAACTCGACAGTTGAGCATGTAGTCAACTCACCGGCATTCAGAAACAGGGAGTACTCTCACCATCTTTCTTTACCCCCCCCCCCCATATATTGCTGACCACAGGACAAGATACATGGATTTCACTTGTGGTGTTTAATGGTGTCCTAACAACATGTTGGAAAAGCACTACAGAATATGAGTCCAGCCACAAATATTCTGGGTGAGCAGAAGCTGGTGGAATCTTCTATGGAAGCTTCCGATACACCCTACGTTTAAAATCTTCTTCTGGAGGTTACTAAATAAAGGGTTACCTCTGACCACAACATTAACATCCTGGATCAACACCTCACCACTATGTGGACTAGTGCAATCAGGCCAATGAAACTTATTGGCATTTGTTTATCTCATGTGAATGGACCAAGAGAATTTGGGCTGCACGACTCTTGGGACTCAAAACGGAGAACATTACAGCACAATTAGAATCAATTATCGACCTATGTGAGACTATGATTTGAGCATGGGGGATGGATATTGCCACTACGAAATGGACAATGTTCGTCTTCATCATTACCTACTACCTTGTCTGGAAGAAAAGGAATAATGCCACTTTCTCGGATAAAGTGCCAAATTTTGAAACGATACATCAAGCCACCTCTAGGTGGGTTGGGGACCTTCAACTCAAACCACCACAGTTGTCTAGGACCACCCAAATTCAATAGATTTCGGAGATGCCTCATGATAGTACAACCATTTGCATATGTGATAACATTAATAGTAGCCACTTACCCATGTTACTATGTGCAAGTGTTTACACTCCAGGACTAGATAGAGCAACGTGAAGCGTTGGGGTCATATGGAATGGAAAATACAATATCTAAATAAAAGTGTCATCAACAAAGGGACAAAACCACAGGCTATAATTCATGGAATTCAAGGACTCAAGTTCACAGATGAACATAAAGTTGCAATGCAAGAAATTTGGTGCAATGAAGAGAACTTAGTCAGTCTTTATCCTGGAACGAAGAACTTTAATTGGCCTTTAAATCTTATACCCTTGTTGCTTGATCTCAAAGATTGTATTAAGACCCATGTCACCATGTTTTAATCCCCAACCCTTCAAAAAACATTTTCCTTCATAGCTACTTTAGCACAGACAAATTGCAATATGCATGTATGTTGTAATTGTGTTGCTTAGCTTTTATAAAACTTCTCTTACTATCCAAAAAAAAAAAAAAAAACTTGGGAGAAGAAGGAAATGGAAGATGAAGAAGATATGTCCGGCCGAGCCGAGCTAAGCCTAGGGGCTAAACCCAAGCTTGGCCTAGTCTTTCTTTAAGCCTGTCTGGCTTACATCCTCACTTCGTTGGTTTTTCGTATTCTCATCAGTGTCAAAAGTTGTAATGACCCATCAAAATTTCTTAATGACCATTCATTAGTGTGTATTAAGTAGTAGATGGCTACAAGAAAATCTTAATCGTTGATTTAATTTTTAGTTATGTAACAGACGTACAAGATTAAGCAAATAAAATTATATATAGTGTCGTCCTCTCTCTCCCAAAACCCACTCATGAAAAATCCATCCGAAAATCGAGAAATTGAAAAAACTTAAGTGTTAGAGAGAGAAATCATTCCATCAAAACAATCGCTACATCATCAAGGAATTCAAGTTGCAACCCAACAATTACAGTCTCACTTGAATCCAACTACTAATGATAGGATCAAGTATATCGGTTCGCCCCCTTTCGAAATGAAACCAGGGGGCGAAACGAGTTAAACATTATATCACCGAGATATCGCCGAATATCGGGGATAAATGCGGGGTTCGTGGGAATTTTTCATTAATTATCATTTGAATTTCTATGATTTTCTCTCTCCTCACCCACACCATCCAGAGCTTCTCTCTCCTAGTTCTAGGTGTTTTGGCAATATTTTTGTCCAATCTTCGACATAAAACCGCAGTACTCACTTCATTCTTGACGGGTATAGCATTATTCGCGACGATCAAGTGAGATTTCACACAAATCTGAGTGTTTTTCATCTGAGAGGTAAACTGTTCTTCACTAAACTGTTTTTTTTTTTTAAAATGCATGCCATAATATTGTTGGATGGGTATGAAATTAATATATGTTGAATACAGTAGGCTGATCTACAAACTCACGGAGTCGAAAATTTTTTTCGCTAAGTAATTTATTTATTTATTTTTGGGCGTAAAAAATTGTATTTTTATACATTTTAAATGTTTGCTTTTTGCATGATATATGTGTTGCATCGTGATTGAAAAAATATATGTGGATCCCCATGGGTCGATCTACAGACTCACGGAGTCGGAATAAATTTCGACCCAATAAATAATTATTTGATTTTTTGAAATTTATTAAAATGTGAATATAAAATATAAATAATTATGAAAAAAGAGAAAAAAATTAGGAATAAATAAGGAAAATGATTTTGAAAATTAGAAAAAATTATATAATACCTATATAACTATTTTCAAGTGCTTCTCGTATGGTTTCATTGTCGGTTTTGATATGGTAGCATTTTCTTTTGTCAGAAAAAAATTTAAATATTGTTTAAAATGTTATATTGGTATTGTTTAATTGTTTATGAAATCATTTTGTTGCAACAGACCAACAGTTATCATGTCTAGTGATGGGAGAGGAGCAGGTTCACAGGGCCAGGGACAGACACAGGGAGCGGCGCCTGCAGGGAGGGGGAGGGCTGATCTTACATGGCAGTATTGTGTTGCAATTGATGGCAACAAAAGTAAAACAAGATGCAACTTCTGTGGTAAGGAGTGAATTCAGGTGGCATAAGTAGGTTTAAGGCTCACATCACTAGTAGTTCAAAGGATGTGGCCACCTGCACTGAGGTGAACGTGGATATCATAAAGGCAGTTAGAGAGATGGAGAAAGACAAGGGGAAGAAGAAACAAGAGAGGAGAAGGGTAAATGATGCATTGGATGAGGCGGTGCGGGCACCACCATCATCTTACAGAGTTGATTCAAATTCTGATCAAGAGGTTGATCCCGTTGATTTGAGAGAGCGGGAGGAGAGGGATGTTAGACGGGCGATGCACTACCAGGAGGAGAGAGGGCCAGAGCTAGATTTACAGGAACTGGTACCTCTAGGCCTGTAGGGGCTGGAGCATCTGGATCTAGGGACAGGGGTGGTATACGTGGTATGTTCAGCCGATCACAGAGTCAGAGGGTCCCTTCTACGACTGATGTACAGGGATCACGTCCACGTGACTATCCACAGAGGCAGATCCTATCCTAGAGCAGGATCCTAATATTTTCAGAAATAAGGGGGCCAAGTAGCCCAAGATCACAAGTGCATGGAAAGGGATGGCGAAGAAAGTGAAGAAAGCAGTGTCGAAGTGGATGTACTACAGTTCGGTTCTAGCACATACGGCACAGGGTCCTTATTATAGTAATATGATTGACACTATTGCAAAGGCAGGTCCTGGACATCATGGTCCTACCCCTAACGAGGTGTTGACCACTTTCCTGGCTGAGGAGAAGGAGGAGCTGCAAGAGTACATCAATAGTTTGAGAATATTTTGGGAGACATAGGGATGCACCATTATGTGTGATGGATGGACTGGTCTGACAAGAAAGTCTATCATCAACTTTATGGTGTATTGTGATTGGAAGACTGTGTTTCTAAAATCCGTGGATGCTACTGGGCATACAAAAGACCACATGTATATTCTTGGACTTTTGCAGGATGTGATTGATGAAGTTGGGAAGGAGGATGTGGTGCATATTGTCACCGAAAATGGCTCCAACTTCAAGAAATCCGGTGAGGTACTGATGAATATAGTTGGATATAACCTACATTGGACACCCTGCGCAACTCATTGTATCAACCTCATGTTAAAGGACATCGGCAAGATCAATATTATTCAGAGCACAGTGGAGAGGGCCAAGCAGGTAACAAATTTCATCTACAATCATATTGTTGCTCTGCATATGATGAGGCAAGCATGCGGTGGTGAGCTAGTGCAACCCGGTCCTACGAGATTCGCCAGGAATTTCGTCGCCCTCAGCAGTATTTAGGAACGGAAGGTGGGCTTGAGATCCATGTTTTCATCAGAGGTGTGGTTCTCATGGGTTGGATCAAAGTAAGTATTTATATATTTTTTAATCTCTAGTCTCTACTATTTGATTTAACAAGTTGTTAACTTCTTATACATTTATACTATGAAATATGAATATCTAGTATGTAGTATTTATTACTAACTTAATGTGTTTGTGATAATTCAGTACTAGTAGTGGGCGCACCGCACATACAACAATCTCGTCTGATGAGTTTTGGAGGAATGTGAGAATTGTGCTGGAGACCTTAGATCCTATAATAAAGGTCTTACGTATGGTTGATTCCTCCCTCAGGGCCCCCACTATGTCGCACATATATGCAGCCCTGGAGCGAAAGAAAACAACAATCCAAAGAGCTAACCCCAGAGGTTTTGTTGCATACTTGAACATTGTTGATGCTAGATGGACCGCTCATCTAATGCATCTGATGCATAGGGGCGGGTAAGTAGTTAGTGTGGGTTACTACTTATTATTAATAATTTGTAACTTGTAGTAAATATTAATTCTTTGACTGTGAGTTTGTGAATTGTGCAGCCTATTATCTCAATCCAAAATATTAGTACACTGAAAATTTGGGATTGCGGTCAGACCTGCTCGGTGCCATTATGGAGGTTATTGGGAAGTTAGAGCCAAACACAACGGTCCAATCAAATTGCCATATGGAAGTTAGAACTTAGAAACTTAGAACTTAGTACTTGCTTTTTATTTGTGAAAGAATTTAGCTAACCATCAATACAAATTATTGCAGATAAAATACTTTAGGGATGCACTGGGGACCTTTGGTTCAGTTGCTGCTGCTCAAAACCAACAAAATTATGATCCAGGTTAGATGCATGATTACATTTTACATATAGATATAATTGTATAAGTATATAATTATATAAGTAGGATTTTTGTTAAGAATTCAAGTATTAACTTAATTTATTTGTGATAATGCAGCTGAGTGGTGGGTTCTATATGGGGGCGATGCAGAGAACCTCCGGAGAGTGGCAGTGAGGATTCTCTCCCAGACTTGCTCTGCCTCTGGGTGTGAGAGGAATTGGAGTACATTTGGG
This sequence comes from Hakea prostrata, assembly GCF_041222555.1. Lineage (NCBI taxonomy): Eukaryota > Viridiplantae > Streptophyta > Magnoliopsida > Proteales > Proteaceae > Hakea > Hakea prostrata. The sequence continues at coordinate 17,626,751 of NC_142608.1, forward strand.
ATGATTCACTCCCAGAGGAGGAATAGGTTGGGAAGTTAACGCCTGAATGACCTCGTGTTTTGTCACTACAACATGAGGCTGAAGTTAGAGAATACCCATATAAATGCTAACACTGGGACAGACAGGGACATCTAGCTCGATGATATCTTCGAGCTAACTGTAGATGACCAACATCCTCATGGATTGGTTGTTGGATAGGGGCGAGCCAGTGTTAGACCAGCCTAGAGGTAGGCCAGACCCAATCATTGCTCAAGCTACGGGAGTTGATGTAGATGAGTACATGGCTTCTCAAGAGGGGCAGGTACATCAGGCGGCTGCCGCCACAGTGGATGAGGATTGGATGATGCAGCCTGGCACGCAGGATGATGATCCATATGACACCCTTGCTCCCAGTCCCAATCATACTCGAAGGGATGATGACGACGGTGGTGGTGGTGGTGGAGGAGGAGTACAAGAGCAATATCATGTTCCATTATCAGAGGCACATGATCCCCCCCGAGATACACTGGAGAGACTCAGTACACACATGCCACCCAGGATGACGATCATGGTGGTGAGCTTTATCGTGGTCGTCCTACGAGCTACAATCGGCCAGGGAGGGGGGAGTTTCATGGGGGGGGGGAGCAGCATATGCATGGCCAGCATGGGTATGGGTCATATGGCTTTGTTTATAGTGACGATACTCGATCATATGGCTCATACGGCCTTGCGGACTCCAACCTCTTTATCGGTTGGAAACTTCAATATTGTGTACATGGGAGAAATGAGGTCTTCAACTGCCCTAAAAGTTGGGCGACTCCGAGGGGCGTCGTAAGTCGACAAGTAGTGTACTTCCGTGAACACGGTGGGCAAAGATACTTGTTTGGAGAAGATTCCTTCAGTCCAATCAGGTTGTGTTTTCGCTAATGGGAATGGAACTTCTCGGGAGGCTGCATATGAAGGTTGTGGTTGACGGTGACATTTCCTGGTTGATCCTTGGTAAAGGGAAAGCATCCGGGAATGTGACGTCCGCTGATGATCCGGTACCAACCAAGATTTTTCTTGTCCCGTAACTTTAGCCAACCTATCCTTATACACAATTGCCTTTCTGGGATGGATACTGACATCCTTGAGCTCCTTATTAATGAAGGATGGGCTCACTTTGAATAAAGTGTGTCAGTATGAGAAGGCTCAACAGTGCTTGCCACACACATTGCTCACTTTTTGCGCCTTGAGGGTCAAAATGTGAGGCTTCGCTAACACTGCAATTGTTCTACAAAGCCCCTTGCCATCAGACACCGCCAAGGTTCAAGACACATCAGGCAAGTTCTTCTAATGCGAGCTAAAGATTTTGGGATTAACCACATGATTCCCCAATGCCCCACAAGTATTGGGACCTAAAGTATGACCGCTATGGCCTCTGTTGATCGGCAGGTGCTTCAATATTGGAAGACCAAAGCTGTGCTTAGGCCCAGTGGGGAAATATCAGCAAATAGGTGGGTGACAAGCCCCTTGTTGTTTGCCCTCTGAAAAGAGCCGCACCTCTTACGAAGTCCCAGCCCTCCGACAAAGGCCTTCCTCTTTTGATGATGAGGTTTTGAGATTCGTATGTCTAACTTAACAAATCTTCTCCATCCAGGAAGTACTTCACAGGTCTAGGGACTTGCGGTAGTAATCCTTTATGCTGGTATTAACAGCGGTGCACCCTTGACTTTTTCCTTAACTCTCGCCGCCCTAAACGATGGGAATTGAGTCTGCTCACAGTATATCGGATCGTGAGTAGGGAGAATGCATATCCACCTCCTTTTGGGGGTGTCCATTTTAGAATACTAGGGGTTCACATAATCGTGCAAGGTAAGATCTGAGTTGAACGTGTGATTCACTCCAAAGGGAGGATCGACAGGTACTCAAGAACAACCGTGCATCACCCCTTTCATCTTGAGATAGATGTCTCCCCCCGGGGAAATGAGAGTGCTACGTCCCAACACTTTTCATAAGCTTTTGGCCGGAGCCTTCCGAACTGGAAAAATCAAAGAATCACTGATCTTTTTGTTAGCGACTTCCCATAGACTGCGCTAAATGTTAGTGTGAGAAATATGATCTTAGCTCCATGAGATGTGTTTGATCCAGACCCGAATCCTACGATCAAAACAAGGTGAAAGTGGGCCGCCTCTGAGGATGGGAAGCCACCTCCGATGGAGTTAGTGCAGGCCAGCAAACCAAACACTCCATTGAGGAGTGAAAACCCCCAAAGATGAAGAAGATTATGCTTTGGAAGGGTTGAGAAGCAAGAGAGTGGTAGCTGGAGAGTTTCTTACCATGTTCAAGCTTGGTGAGGGATTATATAATTGATCCATACCTCAAAAGTTAGTATGCTTCACAGCCTTTGGATGCCGGTTTGATGAGATGGAGGGAGGAGATGGCTTCTAGATGTCATGGACCCAAGGTACGACCAAAAGAGTTGTATTAGTCGTCAGTGGGTCTCATCAGCAGGAAATAAGCCTGTCAACTCTGCTGATGTGATTGAGGCCCACGAAGGGGTCAATCAAGTCGTTGACTCAGAGCTCAAGAAGATCTTTAAGCTTGTGAAGCTTCTGCCACATGTAGCGGATAACAGGAATCCTAGGCTCATTTAATATGTAACTGCCACGTGGAACTTCTTTGCCAAGCTCTAGATCAAGGAGAGGCCTTAGCTTTTATGCCACTTCTCGGTTGACGAGTCTTTGGTGAGGCTTCAACCAGAGAAGTGCCTAGGCCAAACATGACATCTGGGACCGGCCTAGAAACCGGTTCTTTGGGACACGAATAATTTACACAAATGTTGATAACACTTCACATCCATTGAATTTGCAATTGAGACAAACACTTGATACGAGTCAATTGCTAGATATGCAAATAGGTATAGAAAACAAGTTCAAAAGTTCATGAGATCTTCTCCATTTTATATTCCATCCGCAAGGACAACTACATCAATCTCTTTCTTCTCCAACAAATCCTCAGAGGTAATGCTCAGGTTCGCTCAGATTCTGGTGGATCAAATAGAAAATAAACAAGGATATCTGAAATGCAGATGTGAGGAAGATCATCTCTATGGGAATTGGGCCTTTGGGTTGTGGCCCTCGGATCCTGCATGAGATCAATATGTTCATCATAATATACAACCGTATGCTCTCTTAGAAACTTTCTGAGCTCAAATTGAAGCTTCCAGATAGTGAAATCATATTATATAATATATACAAAGGGATGATGAAGATAATAATCCATTCGGGTTTATATGGGTTTAGATAAGTGAGTTAGGCTTTGTCATTGGCTCTCTCACAGCATCTAAAATTAGTGTTTGTAACATTGGTCCCACCTATCAAATTTGGATGGATGGTGAATTAGAATTATGTTAGTTGGAGGATAGTGTGAGGCACCTAAGCATCATTTTTGCAAATCAAGGAAGCAAGTCTACGATTTGCAAGCAACCGTGATGGCAAAGAGAGCCACCATGAATAAGCTACATGTTCTCCTATCATCGATGGAAAAGAAGCTCGATCAGTACCTTGCAAGCAGTGGTATTGCCTCTTTACCCAGTCAATAGTAGTTTGAGTCACCACCTACATTGTCCCTTGAGGCGGCCATTGCAGTAGAATTTTCGGCCCTGATTTCTGTTGACGCAGTAGACGGATCTCAAATTGGAGTTGCAAAGAAAATGCAGTCAGAGATGGAATCTTAAGCCGATTCACTGACTCATGTTATCGGTAATGAGAAGGAAGAAGATTTGACAGCTGTGTTGAAAGAACCTCAAATGGATTCCCTGAGTGATCTTGACAATGAGATGGATGTAGATCTAAGTGTGGTGTTGAAAGAACTTCAAATCCATTCCCAGATTAGTATTTCAGTGGCGAGAAGGAGCAAATCCAATGTGGTGGAAAGATGGAACAGGTAGATCCAAAGCTGAATAAGGGAGTCACTTCGTGCATCATTGATTTTTCTCCATTGGCACTAGAGGACAGCAAGAAAACTCAACCAGAGGTCAGATGGAATGGGTGGAAATTTCCTATGCCAAGAGTCGTCTGCACACACGACCTCACTCAGCCATTCGTTGTCGGAGATTCTATAGAGGGAGCAAGAGAGACTCAAACGGTGGAGGCAAAATTAGTTTGCAGTGGTTGTGGCAACACATTCTGGCAAAACCACCATGGTGGAGGAAGGTAATGAGGTGGTGTGATTTCCAACGTCCGGTTGATCTCGATAGAGAAGAGCCGCGACCTTCAAATTTGCTAGCAGGAGTGGGAAAGCAAAGCAAAGATGCAATCATGGAAGAGTGTTGCATTTGGGAAGAAAGGGTTTGAATTGAACTCGGTTGGTCAAAACCAAATCAGTTTTGGCTTAATCAGTCTTATGGGCTTGGATTGAATGATGCACATGGCCACATCATCAAATCAGAAATTTGGGTCTTGGGTTTGGACTGTATGATGCAAATGGGCCAAGTCATTAAGTTAGAGCCGTGGGTCTTATGGATCTCACAAATGACTCTTCCACATAACTCCTGTTATTGGGCTCTAAAGAAGCTCTTCAAGCCCAGCCCAACAAGTGGGCCAGGAAGTAAGCCATAACTCCTAAAAATCCATGGGCCATTGTTAAAGATTTTTTTTTTTTTTTTTTTTTTCGGGGGGGGGGGGTATAAAGGCATTTTATATATATAGGGAAATTGGGGATATTACATATGCTACTGGTAAGGATTGAACCCACAACCTCTCGACTGAAAGTTAGGTTCTTAACCATTTTACTAATCCACCATGGGCCATTGTTAAAGAGTTATAAGCAAGGGCATTACAAGGAGATGACTTTTTCTTTTTCATCTTCTCCCAATTTAGGGAACAAGTCATTGCCCACATGTCATAGAGGGCAGCAGTGACCCTGGCGGTAGGCACCTCACTTCAAGTTGGGTTAGTTCAAGGCCTTGGGGGTTGAGTTGCATTCTTTTATTTGTGATAGATTGGGTTCCTACCGTTTAGGGGTGTCAACGGTTCGGGTTGGGCCGGTTTCGGGCCGGGCCTAACGGTTTCGGGCTGAAAAACACTCAGCCCAAACACGGCCCATTAAGAAAATAATGGTTTCGGGCCGGTGCGGTTTGGGTTCGGGCTGACTAACGGTTTGGGCTAACGGTTTAGAATTGGGTTTCTAACGGTTTGAGTTTGGGTTTATTAGCGGTATGTTTTGAGTACCTTGTTGATATATGAAATTTATCAAGAGTATGTGAACACATATAAGTGTTAAGTTATCTCCAAGTATTTTGTGTTGGGTGTTCAAAATAAAAAACTTTTTTTTCTACAAATAAATAAAACTTATAGAACTAATATACCAAAGAAAGTTGGCATCTTGATGAATTTTAACGGGTTGTCTTTGCTTATTTTCCTCCCCCTTCTTGACACTTGTAAAAATGGATCAAAATAAAGCATTAAAAGATTTTCAAATGATAATACACTTGCTAAATATTTACTAAGCCCATCTTCCAAATGGCGAAAGCTTTGACAAGTTTGTTGTTTGCATATTCCAAAGCAAAACAATTAAGGAAAACAATGGATACTTGGGGGTTTTCTTGTCTTTTATATTTAAAATTAATTTAATTTATTTCTTTATAATGGGTTTAATGGGCTGGTTCGGGTTCGGGTTGGTTTCGGGCCAAACGGTTAGGGCTAGCGGGCCACACACGGGCTGGCCAGGCCCAGCCCGAACCATTGCGGGCTGAGGTTGTTCAGCCCAAACACAGCCCATTAAGCTTCGGTTCGGGCCGGTTCGGGCGGGCAGTTTGGTTCGGGTTCGGTTAGGTTTTGACACCCCTACTACCGTTCATGAGTTATAGCCTGAGAACTTACACTCCAATAGGACTAGTCAATTCACTTGCAGATCCGTTTGACCACACTGTTGCTTTTGAACCTTCAGGACAAGGTTCTCATAACGGGTAGGCGATGTTACAAGCTTGGTTAGGAATAGAAGGGTAATTGTAAGAGAATATTTGGATTAGCATGGTCAGTAGTCTTACACTATAAATGTAAGAGCATATGGCGGTGCAGAACAAATGAAGAATGATAATTTGCATCTCCTAAGTGTCTCTCACCTCTGCTCGTCTTTCCCAACCCTGATCTTCTAAGTTTCTGTTCTTTCCCTCTAAAATTTCCATTCCCCTCCCAGCATCTAAAATTAGGGTTTGTAACAGGCTTGCTGTGGTGATGGAAGACATAGTGGAAGGATTCAGTTTGTTTCAAAATAACTGGTTTGTCAGGATCCTTCAACTCTTGTGGTGGGACTTCAATGATCCTACAGAGGCTGGGAACTTGTTACTGGTTGATTCTATCTAGTCCAACCAGTCTCTAGGTGAGCTTTGTACTCCAACCACAATTTGACAATTGGCCTACAGCTCGGCAGTTCAACAGCTTGCTTACATCTATAGTTTCTTTGAGTACTTTCTTAGTCTTCCATTCTGAAAAATAAAAAGAAACACACTTGGGCCCCAAGAGAATCCCAAAGGCATCTGCTGTATAATACGAGTGTCATGGCCGGTCCATGGGTGAGTTTAATCATACTTGAAATACCAAGTAGGTCACTTTGATTAGAATTTGTGTTCAAGTAGAACTCTTTACAAAATGTGATATGGAAATTAATTTAGGACCAATCCTTATCATCACACACTGTTAAAATTTAAATTTCCAATTATCGTTCTCAGGTAGAAAAGTATATGAATAAGTTCACTAGCTAGCAGTAGTTCAACCAAAAAAACCATAGTAAAAGTTACCAAAGTTACAACCTAATCATAAAAACAGTTACAAGAAAGAAAAACCACTTGAAGACATAAATTAAAAATATCACTTGCACTGATTTCAATAGCCAGCCTGAACCGCTCCTCCTCTGCCACATTCTCTAACAAAAACTTGGTGTGAACCAGACAGGAGGAAATCGAGAAAATTTCAAAACACTTGGTAAAAAAGGTTCAATGCTATTATCTTTTAAGTGAAAGACACTAGTACTTGTCGTCATTTCATGTACCTGTTGTCCTTTCCAATCGATTTCTTCATTATATGTGAAATATATACAATTTTCTCTAAATTGAGGACAGTCACGTGTTGATGCAGATGTTGAAGTACTCTTACCGATAAATAATATACGATCACCCAAGTCCTCCACCTGAATCCATCTTAGATTTTTCAAATCCAATTTGAATATCTTGAATGTAAGACTTCCATAATATCGTAAATCACCATATTGACAACTTTTCAAAACCAACAAGAAATCTCCAAAACATTCTACTAGATAAAATGTTCTCCGCTCCCTTTTTCGAATTTGCATACTCGGATTCAGAACAATGGGAGGAGGAATGTTGCAACTTGTTATTTTTGGACGAGGAACCAACTCCACAAGTCTAAGATCACAAAGATCATCAATGGCATACAATTTTCCATCATAAAGAATAATATCTTTATAACATACTCCCAACGGGGTCCACCTTCTATCCATTGGAGTACAGAAGGCCATCAGAATGTTTAAAAAAATTGCAATTACCACGCAATTATCTTGCTTAGCTGCTGCAGAAGACGCAATATTCTCATTATCAAAATCAGAATTATTAGCATTATTAGCAGCACAAGCAGGAGTAGGTAACACTATAGCCTTATTGATTAAGTTCTTATTCAATAAAGAATTTTCAAGGCAATTAATGCCATACACACCGTGCCCAAAGGGAAAGCTTAATAGGGGTGGAAGCTGAATCACAACTCTGGTTAATGGATTTAGAAGAAAAATTGATCCCTTGTTATCCACCATTATCAACCATCCTCCATTCGACCCAACACATTGAGAATCATAGACGATTTCAGGAAATTTTAACCGCCTAAGCTTTTTGTAATTGCCATCCACATTCGCATGGGAGAACATGAAAAACCTAGGAATATTACCAAAATTTGGAAAAAACATCAACCACGGCATCCGAAATCGCAGGTGCAATGGCAATATTTTCTTGGAAGTCATTGCTGTTGAATACCAGGACTTGCAAACTACACCAAAGCGAAGAAAGTCATCCAAATTTAATTTGTTTACAATGGTCACCCTAATATCTTCGGAAAGTGCATCCATGATATTTCTTTTAACTCCATCATCAATAATGGGATCAATCTTCAAACGCTTATAAGAGGAAGTCATTGAAGCTTTTGAATGAATATAACCAAAGCAATATAGGATGAGAGAACTTATTCTTTTATCTGTCAAGAAAGCAATATATACTGGAATTAGAATTGACAAATACAGAAAATTAGAAACAAGATATAGATGATGAAATCTATGTTACATGACCCAGTGGATTTTGGACAAATCTATGTAATTGTGTTAAATAACTTAATAAATTTTCTCTTTTCATTAAAAAAAAAACTACAGAAAATTAGTGCTTACCCTCACTGTTGATTATTGTTTCACAATCTAAAATGATAGGATGCAGAAAAAACTTCACGACAAACAAGAATTAACAGGGAGGGAAGGGTGAGCAGCAATACACAAAGAAAGAAAAATAAATAAATAAACTAGAGAAGAGAGACTTACAAGAGATTATGCGTTTCCTACGATCGAAAGGTACAGGTTCATGGGATTGAATCTGCTCCTGAAATTGAAAACGAATCACTCGAGCAACAAATCCTTCTTCAACCTTTTGGATCCAGTAATGGAAGAACCTCTCGGTCCTTGGATTGAATCTGCTTCTTCTTCAGAATGATTTCAGGGAAACTGAAAACGAGTAACTCGAGCAACAAATCCTTCTTCAACCTTTTGGATCCAGTAATGGAAGATCCGCTCGATCCTTTCCTTGCCTTCGTTAGCGAATTTCCAGGTTTTCCCGTGCCTAGCTATATATAGACAGGTAAACGTAACCGACTCATCAGGATTCCAAGTTAGAGTCTGATTCTGCTGCTGCTAGTTTCGCCGGTGCGGATCCTCTCCTCTAACAGCGTGCATTCTGTGATCACATGACGGTGTTATAATCACAAATCATATGGGCCCCAAGTAAAAAATAATAAAACATTAAAAAAACTCCATCATCCAATTCTTGTGGGACCCACCCCTCTTGTGAGGAGTGGAGTAGTAGGGGGAAAAAAAAAATCCTCTATTGTGCACATCTCTCTTTGCTATGCACATAGTGTACTTTTTGTACCAAATAAAAGGCTGAGATTAAAAGCTTAATCTTAAATTTAAAAATTCTCCATAGTCTTATATTTGCTTTGCTTTCTCAACTAATCATTTGATATATATATATATATATGTACTATTGTACACAACAGAGGATGTTTACTCCAGTAGTACAACAAAAATCACACGCTTTGCCAATGCAAGGTTGGTTGAGTGGTAAAGATCCGTACTTCTCAGTGGAGGGGTCTTTAGGTATTTTACTTGCATCATATTAATTGTTTAATAATAGAAAATAATTTTTTTTGGAATATATATATATATAGATGATTTTGTGATTAATTTACATGAGTTAGGACTTTGATATTGGAATCAATAAAGATTTGGAGATCTCAAAGAGAAAGAAGATCAGTTATTCCAAATGATTTTATGGTTTATTTACATAGACGGATTTTGATCTTGGAATCAATAAAGATCCAATTTCATTTTCACAAGGCATAGAATGTATTGAATCTGATAAAGGGATTGATGCCATGAAAGATAAATTGAAACCCATGGAGCAAAACAAAGTTTGGGATCTTGTTGAATTGCCAGAAAGTTATAAATGAATTAGGTGTAAATGGGCCTTTAAGACAAAGCACGTCTCAAAAGGCAATGTTGAACGATATAAAGCCAAACTTGTTGCTAAGGGTTATACTTAGAAAGATGGTTGCTAAGGGTTATACTTAGAAAGATGGCATTGATTTTGAAGATACTTGTTTTTTTCGGTCTAGGAAAGATTCATTAAGAATTTTTATTGCATTGGTGGCTCAGTCTGATTTAGAGTTATATCAAATGGATGTGAAAAACAACATTTTTTATGGAGATTTAGAAGAAGTTTATATGGATCAACTTGTGGGATTTTCTCTAGAAAGTAAAAGTTAACTAGTGTGCAAACTTAAAAAGTCTATTATGGACTCAAACAAGCTTCCCGACAATAGTATATTAAGTTCAATATCATTATCACATGTTTTGGTTTTAAGGAAAACACTGTTGATCAGTGTATATACCAAAAGATTAGTGGGACGAAGTTCATATTGTTGATTTTGTATGTTGATGATATATTACGTGCAACTAATGATTAAGTATAATGCATGAGACTAAGAATTTTCTCTCACAGAATTTTGAAGTTGAAAGATATGGGAGAAGCATCCTATGTGACTGAAATAAAAATATTTCATGATAGATCACAAAGAATTTTAGGATTGTCTCAAAAGAACTATATTGAAAAACTTCTAGAGAGATTCAATATAAGTAAGTGTTTACTTGGGATTGTTCATATACAAAAGGGTGACAAGTAATCTGGCATTGAGCATTGGAAAGCTACAAAGGAAGTGTTGAGATACCAGCAAGGAACAAAATATTATATGCTCACATATAACAAAATCCAACCATTTGGAAGTGATTGGATACATGGATTGAGTTTTGCTAGGTGTCTTTATGGTAGAAAATACACATTGTGGAAAAGTGCCAAGCAGATTGTCATAGCATCATCAACTATGGAAGCAGAATTTGTGGGATGTTTTGAGGCCACAATATGCATTATGGCTGCAAAAATTTATATCAGGACTTGGGCTTGTCAACACCATAACCAAGGCGTTGAAAATTTATTGTGATAATTATGTATAGGGGGGTGTCAATGGTGCGGTTTTGGGCTGAAAAACACCTAGCCCAAACACGGTCCATTAGCAAAATAACGGTTTCGGGCCATTTCGGTTTGGTGCGGTTTGGGTTCGGGCTAACACTTTAGATTCGGGTTGACTAACGGTTTATGGTGTGTAAAAAAAAGAACAAGAAGAAACAATTAAGCATCCTACAACAAAAGCAAAAATTATATGCAAAGCAAAGTTGCTATTGGTCAATTTCCATTAAAAAAATCAACACATTCTAATGAAATCAAGAACCTAGATATTAACTAGTAAAATGACTATTTGATCTTTGAATTCATGCTTAATTTTTTTTAATTGTCTATACTAACTACCTAACGGTAACATAACGATTCAAATACTATTTAATGTAAAATTACAAAACAGGTTATAACGGGTTGTGGTTCGGTTTCGGGTTGATACAGGCTCCACAACCCTCAACCCAATTACGGCCCATTAAGGTTCGATTCGGGCCGGTTCGGGCTATAACGGGTCAGTGCGGTTCGATTTTAACGGTTCGGACTATAAATTGACACCCCTAATTATGTAGCAGTATTCTTCTCCAAAAATGACAAATACTCAAGTGGTGCCAAATATATAGAATTAAAGTATCTTGTTGTTAAGAAGGAGGTTTAGAAACATAATGCGCCTATTCATACTCATCACATGACAACAGATCCATTAACGAAAGGCTTACAACCCAAATTTTTTAAAGAACATGTTCATAGAATGGGCCTTGGTTGTAAAGATGATTAATGATTGTAATGACACTCTAAGCTTTATGATGTGCTTCTAACATGCATTATGTTTTCTTGGTCTATGCTATTGAGTATACATTTTTTTGTTTTTGTTTATAATTTTTTTGTGTTTTTAAAAAAAATTTTTTTTTTTTTTTTTTTTTGGGTTTTTATTAATTTTTGTGTGTGTTGGGGGGGGGGGGGGGGGGGGTTATTTGGGGAAAAACAACCCCCCCACCCCCCCCCAGCATTTTGTTATATTACAATATTATGACAAATCATAGAGATTAAATGTTACCATCATTTACACTTAACTAATGGTTTAAAAATTTTTAATTGAGCCAAGTGGGAGAATGTTGGTTTGTCATAAGGGTTAGAGAGAGAAATCCTTCTATCAAGACAATGCCCCCGTCATCAATGAATCATATGATGTTTTCATAAAAATATGTGGTGTAAAGATCTTGTGTTATTTCTGCATGACGATGACAGAAAAACTAACACACTTTCCTTTCTCTCCTCTGGACAGAACATCAATAATATGTTTGATCAGTTTAAATGTTGGGATTCAATCGTTAGGGTTGGTTTTCTCTAGAATTTTTTATTTTCTAATGTATTTGGAGAGCCAAGAATGATCTGGTATTCAAAAAATCTATTTGAATTGGTCTCTTGAAGATGTTATACATGTTGCAAAAGAATGCCGATGTTGTGTTTATTTCAGCCAACAATTATTCGTACTTGAATTTGAATGAGTCGAATTCCTGATTCTCATATGGTAATGGAGAACCAAGGTTAAACCTTCGTTCCCCAAAATTATATAAAGATTGTTAAAGAAACGGAAAAGGGGTCATAGTATTTGAGCTGGAACTTCTAGGCGCGTTATAACGTCGCTTTCCTTAAGACATAATTCGCCCTCACATCAAGGTGCTATGAGGTACTGCAAACCGTCTCCCAGGATACAAAGAAACCCAACTTCGAGTTGAATCTCTCAAGTTTTGCTAAGCACTCGCAAAACTCAAGAATAGAGAAGACTTCGGGATTCTCTCTCTTGTAGGCATTGAGGTGCCTCTACTGAACAAGAATAGAGAAGACTTCGGGATTCTCTCTCTTGTAGGCATTGAGGTGCCTCTACTGAACAGTTCATGACTCTGGTCGTATGGGTGCACCTCTTTGTAGGGATCGTTCGGCTGCTGACATTCAGATGAGCCGTCGGATCGTTCGGCCGCACGATCTAACGGTCCATATTAAACCATCAAAACTATATTTATGGATCTACTTCCATCGCCCTAGATCTACCGTTGATCAAAACACACGGTTCAGATCTGATCTCGCTCGAAGCTTGCTAAGTGCGTGCGCCACAAACGCCCACGACACGTGGGCGCTCGGACGGTATACCGTCCGCACTCATACACTGCACACACACTGGCGTGTCTCATTATTATAAGTTAAAGTTAATAGGTGGTACCTATTAATTAACCTAGATTCCGACACCTCGGTTTCCAATGTGGGACTATATAATAATACACTTTCCTAAAATAAATAAAGAAAAATTTTCCGCACTTACAAATCCAATAAAATGAAACATATTTTATTATATTAAAAATAATACAACAGATTAATTGTGATTCATCTTGTTGGAGGAGGAAAAAAGTGGGGAATCAATGTTGCTATTCATGATGGTCAAGGGAAATTGATTTCAGGTTATTCTTGTAGAGTTGTTGCAGATCCAATCATTCTGGGGGAAGCTTTAGGCCGCGTTTGGTTCCGCGATTCTATGGAATCCGATTCAGAGTCATGTTTCTATAGAATCATGATTCTGTGGAATTAGGTTCTATAGAATCATATTTGTTATAAAAAAACTGTTTGGTTGTCCTGATTCTGACAACTGAATCTGTCTGAAAAATCATTTGGTTACCCTGATTCTGAAAGTGAATCTGTCTGAAAAACTGTTTGGTAACCCTGATTCTGAAATTGAATCTATCTGAAAAACTGTTTGGTTACCCTGATTCTGGGAGTGGATTCAACCTTTTAAACAAACGACCAACAACAACTTGACGTACTGGGTCCAAAAAAAACTAGAAAATCTTGTACAAAAATAAATAGGCATTTTGCATCAGCCTCCCCAAAAAGTATCCAAGAAATGTATGTGATTTTTCTTGTCATGTATTAAAAAAAAATTAATTTCCATGCCACATATGTATAGCCATCTAACTTAAGTCCTTTGTCACCTTCAATTACAGGTAGACATTTTAACATTTTGGCTCACGCTAAGACATTTAATATAAAAAGCTTACAATCAATTCTGAAATGTGGGTACAACACTGAGGGCTAATAAACATGTATGGTTGATCAATAGTATTTTTTCTGTACAATTCAAGTTTGCATGACAGTAGCTCTTTGAATCCCATGTTATACTTCAACTGGACCAGTCACCATAATAGAACCTTGAACCTTCAAAAGATCATCACCAATCTTGTGGTTTGTCCATGACATCCACCGTACCAACCTCTTACATAGAAATGAATATAACCAAAAGGATGTTGGTGAAATCCCAGGCTCCCAGATGTGTCTAAATTGAGTGTTCTGATGTACCTGAAAAAATAGGAATGGAGAGAAAAAATGTACAAGAATGCTGTGCCTCTGCTAATCTGAAAAAAATGTACCCTTCCCATTTCATATTTTTCTAAATAAGCAGGGTGATGCTAATCCAGATTTTGAAAAATACAGCAACTCAACTAAAATAGGTTTTGAAGCAACTTCCCAAAAAAATTGTTGCTCACTAGATATGTAAGCAACTTTGGTCAAATGGGGCAGTTCCTATATTTAAAGGCTCAAAGGTCCCCTCACACAGATTTCACTTACCAGAAATTTAGAAATTTATAACTCAAAATCCCTCACCTGTTCAGGAAAACATGGTCAATTGATCAAATGATTAAACTAGATCATGTTACAAAAAGCAGCCCAAAAGCAGCTCATGTTATCCATTCAAAAACAGGCAATACATGAAATGAAAACGACTTTCAGTGTATGTAAAAAGATGTGTCTAACAAATTTACCATTGTCAACCTGTTGGAGTGTTTTTAAGAATACACAAGGAACTTTATATGACATAACACACAGAAAATAAAATTATCAATAGGTGCAAACATAGTCACTCCTACTAGCTGGTTACATACAAAACACTTTCTGATAGCATTCGACGTGGACATATCTAAACAGGATTTGTAATCCTTGTGGTTCCAAATCAACAGTTTTTGCTGTGAGGTCTTAACCCAGATAGAAGTTTTAAGGCATCTTCCATGGATGGTCTGCTCCTAGTACAAAGCAAAGCAACCTCAAGGACAAGTTCTGTCTCTCCTTTCAGTTCAACAGTGGCACCAACTTCATTTTTATCATAGATCTCTTTTAAATTTCTGTCTCTTGGTGTGCTGTGAATGCTCACTCCACCATTTGTTAGCTTGCCATTGGTTATAATTTCCAGTAAGACCTCCCCAAAACAGTATATGTCTCTGCAGAGCTCATCTTTTGTGGTGCTGTTGAGATCACCTGCACAATAATGTAGAATGATTCTGAGTACTCCAGTTCTTAAACGAATATCACAAATAACAGAAAATGATTCAACTGAATGTACTGACAAATGCATGAAAAATAGTAAACACTTATCTTAACCTCATCAACTATATCTATCCAAGTAAAACTTGATAACAGTTGCTCTATCCTCCTCTTTCTCACTCAGTAGTGCATTTCCCAGCTGGCTATTTTTTGCAAATATATCTTTTGCAAGCAGGCGGGTCTCAATGTCAAGATCTGGTATTTCATTAATTGCATCACAAACAAGTTCTTCTTTATCTTTTTTTCCCTCTCTTTCCTCTCTTTCCTTTACCACACTCTTGGCCAACTCTCTCAAAGCACCTGATATCTCTTTCAACGGACTCACAACTTTATCAGCTCCTTTCTTCTTCTTCTTAGGCTGTCCAGAGACATCATCAGCCCGTGGTCTACCTCGAGATCGACTGGCACCCCCCTCTTGTCCTCCTTGGTTGCATGGTATTTCAGCTGCATTGGCATCAAGGTCTAAACCCAAATTGTCTATCCCAGTCCCATGCAATGGGGTGTCTTGGTCATGTGGTTCGATTGGTGAGTCATACATAAGATCTGCAGCAGTTGCAGACTCATGACCGGTTGCAATCTCATTGCCTAAGGCTGCAGCAACATCTAGGTGAATTTGACGCACAGAATGCTCTTTCCAATACTTCTGCTCCTTTTTCTACAATTTTAAATAAAAAATTACAGCTTAGAAGCTACCATATAGTATTGTGAATTGACAAATGATAGTATATGAATATAAAGTGTTACCTTGACATCAGTCCAAAAGTGAGGGCCTGCATCAAATCTCATTTCATTATTGTTCCAACCAAGACCACTTTGCTTCGTAGAATCCGAAAGTGCACGGAGCCTAGTTTTCCAGATACGAAAATGATTACGGCATTGATCACAATCATAATGTTTGCCATACATTTGATGTATCTTTCTACTTATCTCCATCCAATGTTCTTTCTTCAGTCCGTTGTCTCCACCTCTACCACTTCTATGGATTTGTAAGAACTCCTCCAAGAGTGTGAGGGATATGTTTGTTGGCCACGATGCTATGTCTTTGTCTCGTGATTGTGATGCATTTACAGGCTCCATCTGGTACAAATATAATTGAGTGACAAAGTACATGTATATATGCAGTTATGATGCAATGCTACCACAAAAATCCACACCATAATTTCATAATATATGACAAAAAGATTACCACATAATTAAGATAAAAACAAAATGCTTTAGTATATCTGACAACAAAAGAGTTATTAATTTAATAAAATACATCCATTTCTACAATACAAATCAGTAACCATGCCTAGCAACTATAAATAGTATTACACAACACACAATAAATTGCCCTATTTGTAATAGTTTAACCATGGTCATATCTTGAACTAAAATTTTCATATGTTGCACATTCTTCTTTTGAGACTTCAACACATCTTTCACATCCACATCTTGTTGTATCTCGCATACCACCGGATGTCTCTAAGGGTGTGTGATGTTCTCCAATTGGCTCACACCAACGGAAGAAAGAGCATCCATTTGGGTAGTCTTCACACCCTTGGTACAACCTATCAGGATGTCTGGATGAGACTGAAATTTTGACGGTTGCAAGTTTCCCACAATTGCATCTTTTGTTCTTATACTTCAAGTAAGAAGTTGTCACATCATTTACACTATGGCTTGACATCCTGAAACAGATGATGTACTTAATACCAAAATGATGGTCATAGTAAATCCACACAATTATAATAGGGATGCAATTCTAACACTAGAATTAAACATATTGTGACAATTATACTACAAAGTTAAGCAGAAAATTAAAGCAAATCCAAGTACATTTCAAACTCAAAAGCATACATTTAATTAATGTACTTCATTTTAAACAGTAAATGTTAAAACTTAATCGTCGATTCACTCATTCGGCTCTTTGTTTCTAGCGAAGAAAAAAAATCCAGCAAAAAGAAAAAGAAAGAAAATAGAAAGAAAAGAAAAGAAAAGAGAGGAAAGAAGAAAAGAAAGAGAGAAAGAACAAGAAGGAGATAGAAGAGAATCGTTCAAGATCCAATCCATATTTTTTATATGTATCTTAGTTATACTTTCCCCATTATTTTTGTTACATCCCATGAAGATTGAAATAATCTAATTTTAACTTTCCTCCCAATTACCCTACCCATATAGATTTTGTTAAAACCGAACAACCCTTAAAATCCCAAGTTTGGTTCCTTTTCTTTCCCTCCAATTTCCATCTACCCACAGGATCCCTTAAGATTATTGGAATAATTGCCAATAAAAAGGTGCCACAAGTACTCTCTGTAAATGCAGTGCTGGCTAACTCATGAGCTTAATCGATTTTGCAATGTTTCGCTCAACAAATATTAAAAGTGTGGTTGGTTTCTCACAGAAAGAGGAGTGGTGAGAGGACTTATCTTGTTGCTGTCCACCACAACAATGTCACCACACCATGTCCTTGGGTCTGTCCATGACCCCTAATAGAGGGTTTTCCACAGTCAGCCAGAAAGGCAGAATTCTCCTTGATAGGAGCAGGAAAAGAAGATTTGGAATTGCAAACCAGCCAGTTTAAGCGAAAGAAGACTTCATTCAAGGAAGGTACATTTTCTCCAATAAGTAGTTGGTCCTTAATAGACAGATAATCTGGGTGAAGTCAAGCTAGGAATCTTGCCACATAAATTCAGCCCTATGTTCCTTTAATTCCCACAGCCCCCGACTGGAAGATCAACTCTGAAATCTCAACTACAGCAAGGTTCACCTGAATTCCATTAAAACCCTAACTCTAAGCCAATTACCTGAATCCTATTGGTCTGATCCCCAACCCATAACATTAGCCCTGAAATAGCTTCTGTCCACCACTTAATTACCCTAGAAGACCTAAAAGTAGGGTATTTGAAGCCCTATATATTAGTATGGAAGGAATTGATGATTATAATTACAATAATTCGTTTACAAACAGTAAGCAAATCTGAAGTCCACAGAAACAGCAAGGAATTGATGACATAATCACAAGAATCACATTTACAACAACAAATTTACAAACAGTGTGAAGATACGAACTCTCAAAATAGGGATGCAATTCTCAGAATATAACAAACACCTATTGCATGATTATCATTGATCAAAATATTAGAGATTGGAGAGGCTACACAAATAATAGAAATAACAGCTATACCAACTAGTAATCAAACTATCCCCTTGACTAACCAACACTTAATAATACTCAAAAAACCTCCAAAACAAATAAATATGAGATAATAAATGCAATCAATCGATGACAAAACTTGACATATTCCTAACCCAGATGCAACTAGAACACATAACCAAAATAACAGAGAAATCTGAAATAAAAGCTACTCTATATGTGCCTTCGATTTGGTAGAAGCCGAACAACAAGAAGATGCAAGACCAGGTTGATGCAAGACTGTTGATTCACCTGCGTTTACAAAAAAACGTTAAAAAATGTTAGAATGGAAAACCGATAATACCAAATACAGCTCAACAATGAAGCTCAACCACAGAGCTCGCGAGACAGAGGCAACGGTAGACTCACCTAGATGTTGCAGAAGAAGAAGCTCGACACTGCACTTGCGATTCACCTCGATGGAGCTCAAGGATGAGCTTGAGATACGGTAGCAGGAGCTCAATCAAAACTTCACCAAAATAGAGAAAACCACAACTTCATTTTGCAGAAATGGGAAGAAGATATCACTGAATGGAAGTCAAATCATAGCTTAAGAAGGCGATGGAGCTCAACTTGAACTACGGTAGCAGGAGCTCAACCAAAGCTTCACCAAAACAGAGGCAACCACGACGCCATTTTGCAGAAATGGGAAGAAGAAATCTCCGAATGGAAGCCAAATGGGAAGAAGAAAGCTTTTAAGAAGGCGATGGAGCTGAACTACGGTAGCAGGAGCTCAACCAAAGCTTCACCAAAACAGAGGCAACCACGACGCCATTTTGCAGAAATGGGAAGAAGAAATCTCCGAATGGAAGCCAAATGGGAAGAAGAAAGCTTTTAAGAAGGCGATGGAGCTGAACAGCACTCGAGCTCGACGGAAGAGAACCTCGCAGAGCTGAACCCTAAAATCCAGAAAAGCCCGATAATAGTGATTCTGTTTGAGTCTCCCAAATTTATACCATGGTTTGATTTGGGTGATTCTATTTGGAAACCACCTCTTGAGGTGGTTTCCAATAAAATCAGGTTTTTACACTGAAAAACGGGTTCCAATAGAATCATGGACAAATCCTGATTCCGAGTCAAAAGAGAACCAAATGGATTTTTTTTTGGAATCATGACCCCCCCCAACAAAAAAAAAAAAAAAAAAAAAAAAAAAACCAAAAAAAAAAAAAAAAAAAAAAAAAAAAAATAAAATTAAAAAAAAAAAAAAAAAAAAAAAAAAAAAAAAAAAAAAAAAAAATAAAAAAAAAAAAAAAAAAAAAAAAAAAAAAAAAAAAAAAAAAAAATAATAAAAAAAAAAAAAAACAAAAAAAAAAAAAAAAAAAAAAAAAAAAAAAAAAAAACTTTTTTTTTTTTTTTTTTTTTTTTTTTTTTTAAAAAAAAAAAAAAAAAAGAAATTAGAAAAAAAAAAAAAAAAAAAAAAATAAATATTGTTATTAAAAAAAGAAAAAAAAATACAAACACCCCTCCCCCCCAAATATGACGGGAGGTTATGCGAATATAGTAGCTGCATAACAAAAACAACTCATCGTAGATTATAGGCCCAAGTTCTCCATAAAATTGATACTCTAAGTGACTGAGAATTCCTATTTGGTTACATGAGTCTGAAGATTTCAAATATCTAGAGATTTCAAATCTATAGAATTATAATTTATAAAATTAAATGTTTGGTTGTGGAATGAAATTTGTGGATTCATCCTAAAAAAAACTATTTGATCGACGTGATTTTTGTGAATGTGCAAATGTATAGCTTTTTTGAAATCTCTGGATTTCACCCCTTACCAGGCCATAAATCTACAGATTCACGTTTTTAGTGTAAAAAGGTGAATCTTTTGATTCATGAATCTAGAGATTTTTACAACCAAACAAGTATAATTCTCAGATTCATGAATCCAGAGATTTGAAATCTCTGGATTCATGTAACCAAACAGGCCCTAAAACAATCTCGATGAATGACAATCTTTTGATGATGATGAGATGAGGAAACTGTAAGGCTCACTTGATTGCACGAGTTCTATCTAATGCTATTATAGAAATAGATCAAGAAATTTGTGGATGATGGAAGAACAAGAAGAGGTGGATGGAGGAGACCAAAGAAAAGGAAGAGGATAGGTTGGGGTATGGGTGAGCCTAGCCTCTTTTCATGAAGAGTAAGAAATTTTTTCTTGTGGGTGAGAGGAGAGATAATCTTTTAGAAACATTCACTCATAATTTGGTTCACAATTGTTGCCTAAATATAATTTCATAGGAAAAAAATAGTAATTCTTTCATTTTTGTCTTGAATCTGTCGTCTATAAGCAAAAAAATATGCAATGGTAATTTGATACCTAGTAAACTAATGTATATCAAGACGGTTTTAATAAAATTGTTGGAAAATGGTTTTATTGGTAACAAACTTTTATTAATGTTAGTAAAAAAACCATCACCAAAAATAGCTTTCCTAGTAGTCAATTTTGTGTTTAAGCAAACCAGGGGGTGTTCTCTCCCCATCTCAATCAGGATTATGTTGAACTGATTAAATTCTGGATTCCACCTAGGGACAACCATTTCAAGCTAAACACGGATGCAGCAGTTCCGTTACAAAGACATCAAGGAGGCATAGGTTTCATTCTTCGCGATCATAGAGGTATCCCCATTTTCGCAGTTTCTGAACCTGGCAACTTCACTTCTGCAGCAATTGGGGAGGCAATGGCTATTAAAGAAGGCATCACATTTGCAGCTCTTAATGGTTTCCAGCAATGCGAAGTGGAATCAGACTGCCTTCAGGTGGTGAATCTACTAAATGATCCGAGTGCTATTCCTCCTCTACCTATGCAAACCATCATTGAGGAAATTCGATTCATATCCAGCAATTTCACTTTTATAAGTTTTAGTCATATTTCTAGGGATGCAAACTCAGTTGTTGATTCCCTTGCACAGAATGCCCTGTCCTTAGCAGGCCGGACAGTTTGGCGAAATCTTGAATCTTGGCTTCTTGATTTATGCAATCAAGATGTTTTGTGTAACCCCTGTTTTTTCTTTTCAATGATAATCTGAATTACAAAAATAAATAAATAAATAAAATAAAAAATTGTGTTTAAGCACAAGGTCACAAAATGAGGTAGTATAAGTTAGGAATTTCGATTAGATTGATCTATTAGAAGAAAAATTAATAAAACCAACAATGGCATCAGAACCCACTTAAAAAGTCTAAACATAGTTTTGGAAGTATTAATTTTGAAGTAGGTTTTTAACTTGGTTTTAAAACCAAGAAATTTCACAAAATTATAAAAGTCTAATTGAAATAGTCAAATCCAGTTGGACCCGAGCCTTTGCCTCTATCTAGCCTAGGAGTCGTCACCAATGGCTCGTTAAGGCTGAGTGTTGTTGGCTCATTTTTACTTTTTGAAATTCTACATCACTAATACTATAGAGAAGTTGTCGTTTAGTGCATGCGTCTTTCACATCTGGTTGGAGCCCAAACTTTTCAAATGGTTTATTAAATCTAAATCTCTCAATTTGATTTGGAAGGTCATCAGTTAGGATGTGTGTTACAAGCTCTCCTTTCTTGTACCTAAACCACTATTAGATACTCCAAGAAATATACGGCATAGATTCTTCTTCTTAAATTCTCCTAAGCAATTCTAGAGTTGCTTAGATCCCCCTTCCCTCTCTTCCCCCTTGTATTCCCCAAATCCGGATCATCTCCCCCCCCCCATGGCTCGACCACAAACCGGTGGATCCCCTGGTGAAAGTTTTTTTTTTTCCAAAAGTGTTTTCCCGTGGGCTCCCGGTTGTGGTCGCGCGGGGGCCGTGCTCCCCGCGAGGTCGCGATCCGAACTCGTATTCCCCCCCCCCAACAACCCCACCTTGGGTTATTTATAATCTATATTTTATTCACAAAAATAAAATATAAACAAATTTGAAGGCATGATATTAGGGCCCTTTAACATAATGAAGTCCTTTAAAGGTAAAATAAATACTCAAGATGATAGTGTAGCCTTAGCTATCGTGGTTTGATGAAAAGTATTCGAGCTTACTAAAAAAATTGAAGAATTGTGTCACTTAAATGGTACAAAAATTACTACAAATGATAGTGTGCCTCCATTGTCAATGTTGGATGAAAAGTAAAAGCATACATACTAATGGTGAGACAAATACTCAAAATCAATGTGGTCTCAACTATCGTGGTTGGACGAAAAGTATATGTATTCAACTTTTACTAAAAGTAGTGAAGAGCACTAAACAATTATGTCCATTCCTCTATTTCCCTTGTACGAAGCTATGTTAAAAAAAAATTTGTAATCAAACGCATTCTTAGCTACCATCAATGAAGCCTTTATTACTCTCATCCAGAAAGTGATTTTTTCAAGTTTTGTTGGAGATTATAGGTCAATTAGTTTATGTAACATCAGTTACAAATCCTCACACCCCTAATATTCCAAAAGAATATCATCATAAAGAAAAAAATTAAATAGAAAAACCCCTTCCCTATTAGAAGAGCCTATAATCTAAGTTTGATTATTCATCCCACTATTTTCTTTTTCCACCAAGAGTCAATCAATTTTTGTTTTTTTTTATATTTTTTTTTTATGGTAACAAAGGCACTTTATATATAGGGAAATTGGGGCTGGGATATTACATATGCCGCCGGTAAGGATTGAACCCACAATCTCTCCACTGAGAGATGAATTCTCAACCACTCCACTATCCTTTCATTGTAATTTCTTGAAAAGCAATCTCCCTTTCATCATCTAAACCCATAGACACTAAGCGTGGCTGATTCATTCCCCCTTGCCCACTAAGTTGCTCTGTTTTTTCCTCCACTGGTTGATCCCATAATGTTTTGGCATCACTGCAGTATCAACCGAACTGTTGGATCAACTCATAAATCATTAAACACTTTATCAATGGCCAAATCACCCTCCACATGGGACCCCTTAATATTATTTTCATTTGAATTTGAAATTATGGCCCCACCTCATTAACAAGAAAATTTGTAATTTGAGTTTGAAATTCGGCCCAACCTTGTCAACAAGAGCATTTGTTTGAATTCCAACTAAATCCTTCACGTTCTTTCACTTGGAATTTGAAATTCAGGCCCCTACATTATCAACAAGAGAATTTGATTGATTTTAAATTAAATTTCCATTGTTTTTAGAGTTAAATAAATTATCCAAAACTCTTTGAATTTGAAATGGGTCTTCTTCCTCCACCAAACTTGAATTTTGAATACTCGAAATACATAAAATGATAGTGGGGCCTCCACTATCGAAGTTGGATGAAAATTAAAAGTATGTATCCTTTGATAAAACAGATACCCAAAATAATAGTGTGTCCTCAACTATTGTCATTGGATGAAATTCAGGCCCCACTTTATCAACAAGAGAATTAATGTTGCACTCTTGTAGTTTGATTTTATTACTGATAAAACCCGGTTCTTTACAAAATTACTGTTCCCCCCTTCCTTATAATGGTGTTAAGCATGGAAAGAAAGTTCGGCGAATTTCGCCGAAATATCGCGAAATAGCATTTCGCCCCCTCAAACGATACCAGGGGGCGAAACGAGAAATACCAAATATCGCCGAGATTTCGGCGATATGGTGAGATATCGCCATATCGGCAATACATACCGAGATTTCGCCGATTTCTCGGCGAAATCCGGCGATAAATGCGGGGCTCGTGGGGGAATTTTTCATTAATTATCTGATGAATTTCGTTTGATTTTCTCTCTCCTCACCCACACCATCCAGAGCTTCTCTCTCCTAGTTCTAGGTGTTTTGGCCATATTTTCGTCCGATCTTCGACATAAAATCGCACTACTCACTTCATTCTTGACGGGTATAGCCTTATTCGCGACGATCAGCGAGATTTCACACAAATGGGTGTTTTTCATCCGAGGGTAACTGTTCTTCACTAAACTTTTTTTTAAAATGCATGCCATAATATTGTTTGATGGGTATGAAATTAATATATGTTGAATACAATAGGCTGATCTACAAACTCCGAGTCGATTTTTTTTTCACTAAGTAATTTATTTATTTATTTTCGGCGTCAAAAATTGTATTTTTATACATTTTAAATGCTTGCTTTTTGCATGATATATGTGTTGCATTGTGTGGATCCCCATGGGTCAATCTACAAACTCACGGAGTCGGAATAATTTTCGACCCAATAAATAATTTTTTGATTTTTTGAAATTTATTAAAATATGAATATAAAATATAAATAATTATGAAAAAAGAGAAACAATTAGGAATAAATAAGGAAAATGATTTTGAAAATTATAGAAAATTATAGAATACCTATATAATTATTTTTAAGTGCTTCTTGTATGGTTTCATTGTCGGTTTTGATATGGTAGCCTTTTCTTTTGTCGGAAAAATTTAAATATTATTTAAAATATTATATTGGTATTGTTTAATTGTTTGTGAAATCATTTTTGTTGCAACGGACCAACGGTTATCATGTCTAGCGTGGGAAGGAGCTTCACGCCGACCCACGACCTCCAGGAAGGAGGGCTGATCTCATCTCTGTTGCAATTGATGGAAATAAAAGTAAAACAAGATGCAACTTCGTGGTAAGGAGTTGAATTCGTGGCATAAGTAGGTTTAAGGCTCACATTCGGTAGTTCAAAAGATGTGGCCACCCACCGAGGTGAATGCGGATATCGAAAAGGCTTAGGGAGATGGAGAAAGACAAGGGAAGAAGAAACAAGAGAGGAGAAGGGTAAAGGAAGCATTGGATGAGCGTTGCGGCACCATCATCTTATAGAGTTGATTCGATTCGATCGGGAGGTTGATCCGTTGATTTGAGAGGCGAGAGGGATGTTGACCTCGGTGCTCCGAGGGGAGAGGCCAGCTGATTTCGGCTTACCTCTAGCCGGCCATCACTAGCATCTATCTACGGGTGGTATACTGGTATGTTCACCGATCACGAGTCGTCCCTCTAATGCGATGTCGGATCACGTCCACGTGACTATCCACAGGTCGGATCCTATCCTAGAGCAAGATCCCGATATTTTCAAAATAAGGCCAAGCCCCAAGATCACGTCTAAGGGATGCAGAAAGTGAAGAAGCTTCGTGGATGTACTACAAGGCGGTTCCACCACATCACAGGGTCCTTATTATAGTAATATGGTTGACACTATTGCAAAGCGTCCTGACATCCTGGTCCTACCCCTAGGAGGTGTTACCACTTTCTGCGAGGAGAAGGAGGGCCAAGAGTACATCGTGTTTGAAATATTTTGGGAGACATATGGATGCACCATTATGTGTGATGGCTGACCGGTCCGACAAGAAAATCCATCATCAACTTTATGGTGTATTGTGATCGAAAGACTGTCTTTCTAAAATCTGTGATGCTCTCCACAAAAGCCACGGGTATATTCTTGGACTTTTGCGGATGTGATTGATGAAGTTGGAAGGAGAATGTGGTGCGTTGTCACCGACAATGGCGCCAACTTCAAGAAAGCCGGTGAGGTCTGATGAATACAGTGGATATAACCTATATTGGACACCTTGCGCAGCTCATTGTATCGACCTCATGTTAAAGGACATCGGCAAGATCAATATTATCTAGAGCACATGGAGAGGGCCACGGGTAACAAATTTCATCTACAATCATCTGTTCTCAATATGATGAGGCCATGCTGTGAGCTAGTGCGACCCGTCCTACGAGATTTGCCACGAATTTCATCGCCCTCACGTATTCGGAACGGAAGTCGCTTGAGATCCATGTTTTCATCGAGTGGTTCTCTGGGTTGGATCAAAGTAAGTATTTTTATTTATTTTTTATCTATAGTCTCTACTATTTGATTTAACAAGTTGTTAACTTCTTATACATTTATACTATGAAATATGAATATCTAGTATGTAGTATTTAATTATTTATTACTAACTTAATGTGTTTGTGATAATTCAGTACTAGTAGTGCCACCGCACATCGACAATCTCGTCGATGACTTTTGGAGGAATGTGAAAATTGTGTTGGAGACCTTAGATCCTATAATAAAGGTCTTACGTATGGTTGATTCCTCCCTCGGGGCCCACTATGCCGCACATATATGCAGCCCTGGAGAGAATGAAAATAGCAATCCAAAGAGCTAACCCCAGAGGTTTTGTTGCATACTTGAACATTGTTGATAGTAGATGGACCGCTCATCCGATGCATCCGTGCATAGGCGGTAGTAGTTAGTGTGTTTACTACTTATTATTATAATTTGTAACTTGTAGTAAATATTAATTCTTTGACTGTGAGTTTGTGAATTATGCCATATTATCTCAATCCAAAATATCGTACCTAAAATTTGGGATTCGGTCACTTACTCGGTGCCGTTTGGAGGTTATTGGGAAATTAGAGCCAAACGTAACGGTCCAATCAAATTGCCATATGGAGGTAAGAACTTAGAAACTTAGAACTTAGTACTTGCTTTTTATTTGTGAAAGAATTTAGCTAACCATCAATACAAATTATTGCAGATAAAATACTTTAGAGATGCACCGGGGACCTTTGGTTCGTTCTTGCTATTCAAAACCGACAAAATTATGATCCAGTTAGATGCATGATTACATTTTACATATAAGTGATACAAGTAGGATTTTTGTTAAGAATTAAAGTATTAACTTGCATTATTTGTGATAATGCAGCTGTGGTGATTCTATATGGGGCGTGCAGAACCTCCGAAGAGTGGCGTCGATCCTCTCCCACTTGCTCGCCTCCGTGTGAGAGGAATTGGGTACATTTGGATGATTCACTCCAGAGGAGGAATAGGTCAAGTCAACCCTGAATGACCTTGTGTTTTGTCACTACAACATGAGGCTAAAGTTAGAGAACACCGTTTAAATACTAACAATGGGCAAGACAAGGACATCCAGCTCGATGATATCTTCGAGCTCATCGGATGACCAACATCCACTCACGGTTGTTGTTGATACAGCCTGTTAGACCAGCCTAGGTAGCCGACCCAATCATTGCTCAGTCAGTTATATAATAGTACTGCTTCTCAAGAGGCGTACATCCCTCCCCACGGCATGGGTTGATGGTCTCTCCACCAAGATGATGATCCATGACACCCTTGCTCCCTCCCTCTACTCGAGGGATGATGATACGACGTGTGGTTGTGTGTGTTTTAGGAGCACAACGATATCATGTTCCATTATCGAGGCACGATCCCCCCAGATACCTAGAGAGACTTAGTACACACTGCCACCCGATGACGATCTGGTGTACTTTATCAGTCATCCTGAGTTACAATCCCGTTTGGGCCCTATCATCCACCTTTCTGCTGTTATAGTGATGATACTCATCATAGGCTCATCCCATTTTGATCCATACTGGTGGTCCATGACCTATCTCTACACCTACTATGCTTGTGTCCTTTTGGACACATGATTGTCTCTAGAGTTCCCTTGGTTTGTGATCTTCCATGACTTCATCCCCTGTTTTTTGTTTTTATCCATCTTCGCTTATGCCTCCATTTGGCTCCGAGCCTTTAGGCAACATCTTCCTTTCATGCTCATGTCAATTGAAGAGCTCCGTTCCGTTACCCCCAGGGGTTTTTCCTCTATGATGAAACTACGAGGCCTTTCTTTTTCAACAACCATCACATGACATGCTTGAAATGACTCAAGAAAATAAGGAGTTTATGTTGTACCTTCCTTGTACCAACTATCACGCAGCTGATCCATTCTGTATTGGTGTTTATTTGTATTATTATTCTTTATTTTTCTTACTAATATAATAGTTTTTCTATTTATGTTAGTTTATTTTTATTTTAAATTCTTTCCTTATCCATTTTCCATCATCCATTTAATGGTTTTTACAAACCAACCATTCCATTTGTTTATTCATCAATTAGCTACCACCAAATTTCAACTCATTTGGACCAAAACCCATCCGGCTTCCAACCGGTGGCAAAATATTGCCGAAATTTCGGCGATATTTCGCCGTTTCGCCCAGTTCGCCGCCCAACGAACTGGGCGAAACGACCGAAATGTCGTTCCCTGGTGTTAAGTAGCCGTTAAGTTTGAATATGTAATGACTAATTTGCCCTTCATTAAAATTAAGAAATCAAAAGATGATACTACCCGCTTTATAAAAACCAGATTAAATGTCAATTTTACAATAAACTTCATTTATTTTGAATTAATGAAATGGGCAAAATTCAAATCCGATTTGGCTTCCCACCTTCACTAAACTTCATTTATTTTGAATTAAAGAAATGGGCAAAATCCAAATCCGATTTGGTTTCCTGCCTTCACTAAGCTTCATTTATTTTGAATTAAAGAAATGGGCAAAATCCAAATCCGATTTGGTTTCCTGCCTTCACTAAACTTCATTTATTTTGAATTAAAGAAATGGGCAAAATCCAAATCCGATTTGGTTTCCCACTTTCACTAAACTTCATTTATTTTGAATTAAAAAAAAAAAAAAAAAGAGTAAAATCCAAATCCAATTTGGTTTCCCACCTTCCCTAAACTTTATTTACTTTGAAAATATTTTAGGTGATATTCAGTTTCCAATTTGAGTTGAATTCAATTTTCCTTCCTCTTCGATTTCTATTTGAGTTTTATTCAATCATTCTTTCTTTATTTGTGGTTTTTTTTCTTTTTTTCTTTTGAGAAATAAAACCGATTATGGTTACTTTTTCTCCACAATTAATTAAGGGTACTACGGTAACTTGACAAAAGGGTAAATAAGTAAAGAGATAAGTATAAGGGTATTTTGGAGTTTTTGAGAAAATATAAAGATGCTACATCATCAGTAAACTAACGGAACTTAACGGTAGGGGACAATAGTAATTGTAGACAAAGTTAAAGGTTGGATTAGTAATTTTGCAAGTACAAAAGATACAAGTAGTAATAAAATCAAAGTACAGGGGGCCAATATTAATTATCCCAAAGTAAAATTATATGTCCCTTAAATGATAAAACAAATAACTAAAATAATAGTGTGGCCTAAGGGTGTCAATTGTATACTAACCA
Organism: Hakea prostrata; assembly: GCF_041222555.1. Lineage (NCBI taxonomy): Eukaryota > Viridiplantae > Streptophyta > Magnoliopsida > Proteales > Proteaceae > Hakea > Hakea prostrata. Next base: position 17,656,047 of record NC_142608.1, read on the forward strand.
CACGACTAAACTAAACTATACTGCATTGTTTCAAATTTGGTACGATATGTACCAAAAATGAATTTTGCAATTCGGACAAGGATAGTATCTTCAAGTACCATATCGTCGGTACGTACGGGGTACCACAATATTATTGTAAACCAAAATCGAATTATCGTACCTTAATAAAATTGATTACTATACCATATTAGGGGTTATTTATGTAATATTCGTTTCTAATATGTAGTTTTGTTAATTTTTCCACTAGTCTCTAATATAATCTTGTGTTTTGTTAGATGGGTTTTTAATTCTGTAAAGAAGTAACAATGCTAGAATTGGCATTTGTTTGTTGAATCCACATTTTTTGTTTTCTCTGTTGGTTTTCCAAATACAATAGCCACTGATATTGTTTGATTTTCTTAATAGTAGACTATAGTAACTGTTTTGTGATGGACAATAAGTTGAAATACATCTCTTTCGATTTCTCTATCTTTTGTCAAATAAATACTTTATTTATTTTGATTTTTGTATGGAGAGAATGTAATATTGTTTGTTTTGTTTACTAAAAGAGAGAATAATTTTGCAACAACCTTATAGAGTGACCCAGTGTCTTTACTACCTTCTTAGAGTATGATTGCGCTATGGGGTTTCTCTATTTTCTAGAATGAGTTTAATTAAATCACATGTAACAAATTTTGAATTCTAAGTAAACTTTACTCAAAAAATAATAAGACCTCGTGATGTTTAACCATGTGTTTTTGCTTCAAGTTTCTATCTTCAAGAAGATTTTTCTTTTCATGTGTTAACCATTTCAAAGGAGAAAGGGTTCTTTTTTGGATGTTTATATATGCAAAAAATTCATATTAAATTATACCGAAAAGAATGGGTTATTTCGTACCAAAATTATACCATATTATATATCATATTTACACTGTTTTTAAGCACCGTTTTCATACCACAACGTATAAATTTGATACGGTATTATTTGGTATCCGGTTTTGAAATTCGGTACTATACTTAATTGATACCCTTAATGTGGCCTCAACTATTGTGGTTGGATGAAAAGTATTCAACTTTTAAAAGGAGTGAAGAGTATTAAGAATTTGTGTCCCTTAGATGGTGCATCAAATGCAAAATGATAGTATGGCCTTAGTTGAGGTTGGATGAAAATTAAAAGTATGTGTCTTTTGGGTAGTACAATAAATACCGAAAATGATAGTGTTAGTTGGAATGGATACACTCAATTTGGACTGCTTTAATTTGGTTTTATGGAATGATAGGATCCATTATATTTTTAATGGCACATTCCCTTCGTTATTGGGCCCTTCGTTACATAATTCTATGTTTCGACTTCCACGGCTTTTATAGGATGTTAATATTCATAATTATATTATCTTGCAGGACTCGGAAAGGTAAGAAAATACAAGACCAATCCTAGGCCCTTCTCGATTGGAGGCATGCTTCAAGATTCACTGCGATGCAGCTTGGGATGTAGGCTCAAAATTAGGAGGGCGTGGGAGTATCATTTGGGATCCTGGTGGTAGCTCTTTTATTGTGCGGTTAGTAGCTTGGTTTGGTTTTTCTACTTTAGCACTAGAGTGTGAGGCAATTTGGAACTCCTTACTTTTTGCTCGTTCTTTCAACCTCTCACATTGAAGTGTTTTTAGACTGTTTAGTTCCTATCAATGCCGATAATGGGCATGCTCAAGGTTTAGATTGGGCAAGTTAAGATATTGTGAGAGATGTAATAAGTTGAAATACATGTTGTCAAAGGGTTCACTATTTTTCTATTAGTAGGTCAAGTAATGTTTATTCTGATTTTCTAGCTAGAGGAACTAGGGAATTCTTGTTGGGTCATGTGTGGTGGTAGTCCCCACCCCTTTTTTTTATATAGGCAAGTTTTAATGCCTACGGGTTAGCCCTGGAGAACCTAATATAATTCTCTAGTTGACTAAAAAAAATGATAGTGTAGCTTTAGCATCAAGGTTTGATGAAAAGTAAAATATTTAACTTTTGCCAAAAGTAATGAAATGCACTAAATACATGCATGTATAAACCCGCATGAGAAGTCAAATTCAAAATCTCATACTTCATTAGTCAATTGTCTTTTGCCAATCTCAACCACCTCTTGGTGCTCAACATTAATAATAGATACATATAAAACTTAAAATTTGTTATAAAAAATCATATTGATTATGGATGTCCATCACCCCCAAAGAGATCATACCAAAAGATGTAACTTCCAAATGAAAATCTCAGCCATCTCAACGCACAATCTTGGTGACCCGCATTCCTTTATTAACTAAAGATCATAAAAATCCATTATTCCGTATCAAGATTATCTTATTGTGTGCAAGAATCATATATTGTATTTCTTTGTAGTTTATGATATGGAAATATCAAAGAAATTGCTACTTCCACTATAAAAATATAATGCACATAACTCAATAAGAGAGTTCAACTCATCTTGTCCTTATTTTCTTTCTTATCTAGAATATATTTTCTCTACTACTCAAAGTAATTACATTTTGAGAAGAATGACAACAGACTATACATTATTATGCTTCCTATTCAAAGGTGAAAAGGACGATCAACCTCCCCGAGCTTGCAGTGGCGGAGCCACATTGGGGTGCCCCCCCCCTAAAATTAAAAATATAAGTTTAAGATAAAGATGATGGGTATAGATGTCATTCTTAATCATTATCTAATGGTTACCATTAAACCCATAGTTTTAAGGAATAAAAAGTTAAATCCTAATTAAAACTAACTCATGATCCATGAATTACTCCTTATTTATTCTCTCATATTTTCATTCCTATTTATTCTCTCCTGAATCTCTCTTTTATTCCCCTTTTTCTTTTCTCCATTTTTTATCTCACATGTAGAATAGTTAGTAGGTATTAGAGTTTTCCTAAATCTTCTCCAATACGATCAAGTATTCACTCTTTATTTCTCAAATTATTCCTCTCTCTCACTTAAGATTTTTCTAGTATTCTTTTCGGGGAAAAATAATTGAATTTTTTTTTATTTCGTTTTTTTTTCTCCGAAAATTTCTATTCTACTAATAGCAATTTAAATCTTGTTAGAATTCAGCCGTTGATTTTATTAGATCTAATCATAATCATTGTTTTTTTTTCAAATCCCTAAACTTTCTCCTAAAATTTCAATTCCTATTAATAGAAATTTAAATCTCGTTTAGAATTTCAATCATCAATTTTACGACTAACAAGTTTTGAACCCTAAACTTTGACCTACTAAAGTAATAAATTTAAATTTATTAGTTGGATGTTTAGAATTTCAGCCATTAATATTATTACATCTAATCATAGACTGTTTTCCCATATTTAGTTGATAAACTTTTAATCTATCTTTTTTTTTACAATTTCTCCCACAACTTCTTTACCACCTTTTTTTTTCATGGTTTTTAAAGTTTTTCTCCCACAATTTAGCCGCTATGCTTTATTTCAATATATTCTTTATAATTTACTTATAATTGTGTTATCTATTTTTTAGTCCCCTTATTAATTTACCTAAATTTTAGTGTGGACCCCACGTCCAAATATAATAAAATAATTCAGAAGTAGGAACCACATTAGGTCATGCATTTGTCCACATAATATGTATAGTGAAAAAAAAATTAGTGTTTGTCCAATAGAGAGGTGATCCAGACTCATTATTCGGCCCCCAAAATATTCAATTCTAGCTCTCTCCCTATGCGCTGGATTTACGTAAACAATGAAATTTATCTTGCCCATCTTGCAATGTAAGTGTATCATAATTATAAATGTGATTTATTGAATATTATAGTCAACAACAAATGAATATGAACATGATAGACTATTAAGTCATTAACTTTTATTAGTATAATAAGTTTTCTTTTTAAGAGCTTTATTAATATATGAACATGTTAAAAGATGAAATCGTATGGCATTTGCGTAAATTTTTTTTTTCCTAATTAGTTAAATGATTGGTGATTGTTAGTTTTTTTATTTTTTTTATTTTTTTTTATTTAAGATTTTATTGATGTGTTTAGATATTTCATTTTCGTGGTAAGCTGAAAATATATAAACCTCGATGTAATAATAGAAAATTTCATTAGATATGACATATAATTCAATATTTCAATTCTTAGATTTTTCTATAACAAGTAATAGTTGGCTATTATCATTTCTTACATTTTTTTGTTTTTCTTGATACTTGTTTTGGTAATTACGTTAAGCGATAATCATTAGTTGTATATGTATATATTTTGGCATCTAATTTATATCTTATAATTTATTTTATTATGTATTGATTCAATCATATTAGATTTGTACTAGCATAATATTCAAATTTTTTATTACAAAAAAATTCAATATTTTATTAATATGAAATCTATACTACTTATAAATGCAATCATATAAAGTTATAATGTATATAATAGCCTATGCAGGCGTGCAACACTTTAGATTGTCTTGACAATTGTGATTTGTCATTAATCAATCTCAACATGATGATTTTATTTATTATATGTAGTGGTTATTAGTTTTGTATTACAAAAATTGTTGGATGTATCTATAGTTGTAAGATTTGAAACTGTAAATGAGTGCAATTCTACATTTTTTTTAAATTAGTTCTCAATAAAAATTAGTGAAAAAATATTATCCATGATGACTTACTAGAAAGAATGGCATTTTTCAACTTTTCAACCTTTAAATGTACTATTATAACAACAATATCATGAAAAATATTTTAAATTATACTTTGAATTGATTTCATGGTTGAGCAAAGTAATGAATTATTAATGAAAAATCATGAAGCTTATCCTATTGGTTTTGTTTTATTATCTAAAGTGAGTGTAGCAATTCATAATAAGCATAAAAAAAGACAATTATAATCATGGTCATGACCATGGACGTGGACAAGACAAAAGAGAGAATAATTACTGTAATTATAATAGAAATAAATAAAAATATAATAGAAATTCTCAAAATAATTCTTTAAGGAGTAAAAATAATGTTGATCATCAATGTAGTATGAACTATTATTGGGCACATATCTGTTGTATTCTACAATATTTTGTTAAACTTTATTAAACTTTAATGAATGAAAATAATGTGAAAATATATTTAAAAATAATGATAGTAAAGTAAATTTTTCCTATAAAGATGATGATTTTGATGGGCTCACACTACTATACATTTGGATGCTGCAGACTCATTTTAAGATAATAATTAAATATTTTGTTATGTTATTGGAGTTCAAAGTAAAAATAAAATTAATATTATGTTTTTTTTATATTAAATATAATTCTTTTTTCCTTCTTCTCTTTTTTTTTATTTTTTTTTATTTTTTTACTCTCTGTATATCTTTTGATGTATTTTGTTACATTATGATGAAAAATACTAGAGAAATTTAAAAAAAAATTTATTTAACAATGGGGAAACTAATATTCATATAATAATTGGAGTATAAAATTGGTTGAAGGCTCCAGAAGAATTATTATTATGTGAGAGAACAAATTGGAGTAGAAAGTCTAAAAGAAACTTATTAAGTTTCGAAGATATTTGTTAAAAGGATTATTGTTAAAGCAACCTAGATGGGGGAATAGATTGTAACTAATAAATTTGCATAATTTTTTGGTTTAATTGTAAATACAAGATAAATTGTAAATTTAAATGAAATTAAGATATTGCAATCAATCATAAGATAAAGGATTTTATAGTGGTTTGACTTTAGAAGTCTACGTCCACTTCTTTTAACTCTGTAGGAAGAGATCAAACCCTTATAATCTATGTTCAATAAGGCAAGAACACCATTTATAATATTTGTTCTAAATAAAGCAACAACACCATTTATAATCTTTGTTTATTATTTGTGAAATTAAAAGTAATCGCAAGCGCACGGTATCATGTAACTAACGGGTCGATCTCAAGAAGATATGCCATTTAGAATTCAACTTCTTAATAATAATTCGAGAGTGGAGTGATTCAACTTTTGTTAACTAATTAACTAAACTAAACGATCATAATCCAAATATTAAAGAAAGAAAGAGAAAAAAATTGCGGAAAGTAAATAACAAAGCAATAAACAAAGCAATAAAAGGAAAATGAAGCCTTAACCAAAGAGAGGCCGTCGAGGCATCTCCGATCAAGGATCCGGGGAAGGAGAACAATAAATAAATGCGAAAGTAAATCCTAAATTAAGAATATGGAGGGGTAGATAGAGCGGGAATGGAGGGAGGGAAAAGATTAATAAAGAAGGTTACTTACTTGCGAATTGAACAAACGATTCGAATCTCAACCAACCTAACAACCAGATCTAGATCTAGAATGATCTAAATCTGCAATTGCTGGACCCGGAGAAATGAATCTAAAAACTTGAAACTTGAACTTGAATTGCATTACATAAAAAATTTAAACCTAAACATTCAATCTAGAAATTAAAATCTCACAAATGCAAGCAAAGAAAACTAAAGAAAACCTAAATAAACTGAAGAGAGAAGAAAGAATGCTTCTACTAAGCTCTAGAACACATTCTCCTTTGATGGAGTTTGCTCTCCTTTTATAGAGTTTACATGAGATATGAGGCATGGCTGAATTTGAATAAAACTCAAGGTTCCTATCTGACTCGGCCAATTAGGGTTTTGACGTACTAATTGCGCCGACTTAGAGAGATCATATGCATAATTCCACCGTTGGATTTGAGGTTTTAAGTAGTCATGAAGCTCTCCTCCAAAAATCAGCACGATCGGACATCGGATGACTGTTCGATGAAGGGCTTGATCGAAACTGGACAGAGACATTCAAAAACGGGATTTTAGCCTATTCCTTCTCTAAATATAATTCTTTTTCCTTTTTTTCTTTCTTTAATTAAGTCCCAGATAGGAAATAAGATATTGAAGTATGCAAGGACTCTTTTCTTCATTTGGACTCTCTCTCAATAATATCTCTGTAGATTTCATTGATAATTTATAATCTCAGCCGTAGATCAAATTTGCCTTCTTTATCTCTTCAATATTTCAGAGTTGGCCCCATAATCACACATCTCTAGCCCATCATGCTCCAGATCAGGCTCATTTTCGCATTTGAGAATTTGAATGGACTTCTTGACGTGTAAAATTGCATTCAAGCCCAAAACTCCAAATATTTGCTCAAGTCCTGAAAATTCATAAAATCTACAAAAACAACATAAAACCTAAAGTAAATCCACTCAAAGTGTATAAAATACATGCTTTATGCCCTAAGATTTTACACATAAATGTGTTCATCATTTATCCTATGGCAAAAGCACCTTTAACTAACTCTAATCAACCTAAATTAAAATTGAACAAACATAATACAAGAGATGAAGGATATTACCTAACAAGGGGTGTGACACTTTTCCTTTTGTGTGAGTGTGATGCAATGATGATAAATGCTTAAATGAAAATGAATACACCACCAATGAGACACCAATAGCCTTCAATCACTTCAAGTTTAGCTCCAATGAGCTTACCTAGACACCTTGGTATGTTTTTCAAGGTTGAGTGAGGATGGAAGGCAAATAACAAGTAATTCTTTACAATTTGAGAGCTTAAGAGTTGTAGGAGAGTAATAACTTAATAAGCTAGGTAGAAGCTCTTAAATGGGGTTGGTTGGACTTATAAATATAGCATTCAATTACTTGGCCCAACCTCCCAACGGATAGAAATTTTATGAAATTTTAATCTAGATAGACGTCCATCTAAGAAGTATCCATTAAAATATAGTCATTAGGCTTTATTTTAACCAAACGGAATGACACAATTTTCGTTTGGGCCATTGTGACCAGATGGAATTTTCGTTTGTCATTCTGTGACCAGACGGACGTCCGTCTATAGTATAGAATGCCCAATAAAGCTAGACATAGGGACTTGGGGGGTTAGGGATTTCTAGCCAACCCTAAGCCTTATATACTCTCTTAACATGTCCTAGGTCAATTTATCGACATGATATGTGTGCAATTGAGTGCAACTATATATGAGTGTGCATAAGAGTGTCATAAGTCCTGAATTTTCTAAGTCTTCTTGCTTGATCTTGACTTGATATTCTTGAATCTTCTTGTGCTTCAATCTGTTGGAGTAAAATCTAATTTATGGACAATATATTAACTAAATTGATGTGTATTTATGCTATCTTATAACATATAAGATATTAAAGTTATCAGTTTAGTTATAAAGCATCGTAAAGTGTGGCCTTCTATGTGTAGAGACCAAAATGCAATTTAGTGATACTTATGAAATGAATATAATTACTAAACTTTATGATGGGTTAAGTTAGTAATTGAAACTGCTCATATTGAATAGTATATAAAGGGGTCATGGTCCCAAAGCCAAATGCAAGTTTTCTCTTTAACTCCTGTCATTAGAGAGAGAATAGAGAGAACAAAATATCTTCTCAAAAGGAGGGCTTGTATTCAAGGCTTAGAAGGTCAATGATCATTATTCAATCTCAGGGATTCAGATCAACGATTCCAATCAAATCATTTTTAAATCTTATGGATTCAGATGAGTTTCCGCACTTAACATTTTCTCGATGATTTAACATGTTTGATCCTGGGTTTAATTAAGATTCTTCAAGTGGCATCAGAGTCATTTCATGTTGAATCATTGGGATTAAATCATATGAGAATTAGGGATTTTTATTAAAAAAAATTTTGGTTTAATTAGAAACGAAATCTATTCATGGATTACTAATTTTCTTGTTGGCTACACATTTATGACCAATCTAGATGATTGTTTCTCTTTATGATAGTTAATCTGTTATGATTCAATTAATTAAGTTATTGTATTTAAGTGATTAATTAATTATGGAAGTACATTTCCTAGTTAATGTTAATTTCATTTGAAAATTCCATCATTGTATTTAGTAAACCAATCCATTATTAAATTATAGTGATTTATCAATTTAAAATTTATGTTTTTATATAATTACAGAATTGTTATAAATAATATTGATTGTGGATATCCATCACCCCCCAATAGACAATACTTCCAATTGAAGATCTCAACTACCTCAGGATGTAATATTGGTGAAAATCACAACCATCTCATTACACAATGTTGGCAGTCAATATTTTCATTCTATGCACCTTCTATCTTAGGTGGCAATCTATCTTTCCATATTAAGAATATCTTATTGTATGTAAGAATCATATATTGTATTTCTTTGTAGACTCTGATATTTCCATATCAGAGTAGATGTTCCTTTTACTATAAATATGTAATGCACTCAACTGAATGGACTAGTTCTGATTGAACTCATATTGTCTTTCTTCTTTATTTTATAACACGTTATCAGCACGATTCCGCTCGAAGTAATTGTGAACAACTCCGCTCGAAGTATTGCGTTTTGAGAAGAAAGACAGCAGACTATGTATCATTATATTTTCTATTCCAAAGTGAAAAGAATGATGGACCTCCTCGCACGTTCTTGTAAACAATGGAGTTTACCTTGTCCATCTTGAAATGTAAGTGCATCATGATAAAAAGGTATGTGTTTTATTGAATCTAACAATCAAACAAATAATAAGATATTAGATTTTCTTAACAATTATGATTTGTCATTAACAATTGATTTTATTTATTGTATATAGTGGTTGCTAGCTTTGCACCACAAATATTATTAAATGCTTCAGAAGATGCAAGATTTGAAATTGTAAATGAATACAGTTCTGCAAATGCACATGAAGTTGCACGATTTGAAACTGTAAATGAATACAGTTTCTGAGATGCACATGAAGTTGTAAGATTTGAAACTGCAAGATTTGAAACTGTAAATAAATACAGTTCTGTAGTTTTTTAAATTAATTCTCTATTGAAATTATAAGGAGAAAATATATTCATGAAAATATGCCAGAAAATTTTCAAATTTTAGATTTGTTGTTACAATAACAATATTGTAAAAGGAGTTTTAAGAAATACTTTGAATGATATCATGCCTGTTTGTGGCTGAGTAAAATAATAGACTATTAATGAAAAGTCATGAAACTAGTCTTATTAGTTATGTTCTATTCCCTGAAGTGAATGCAGCAATTCATGATATGCCTGAAAGAAAGAAAAATTAAAATTATGATCATGACTGTGGAAGAGGATGAGGTAAAAGACAGAATAATTACCGTCATTATTATGGAAATAAATAAGAGAATAATAAGAATTCTCAATATAACAATTTAAGAAGTGAAGATAATATTTGTTACCGATGTGGTATGAAAGCTATTAGACATGTATCTGTCATACTCCACAATATTTAATTAAAATTTGTCAAGCCTTAATTAAAGAAATAAAAATAATGTGGAGATAAATTGGATTTTCCAAAATCATGATACTTGAGCAATTTTTGCCTATAAAATGAATGATTTTGATGGCCTCACAGATACTACACATCTAGATGCTGCAAACTTCTTTGAAGATAATAGTTGAAGATTTGATTATGTTAGTAGAATTCAAATAAAAATAAAAATAATATTATATTAGTTTGTAGTTCTTTTCTTTTCAAATCACATCTCATATGTTAGTTTATCTTAAATTTAATCAAAAATTTTTTATTGATTTTCTATATATCTTTTAATATATTTTGTTTCATTTGTATGAAGAATGTGAATATTCTCTTATATGCTGTGACGCATATTATAGTGAGAGAAAAATATACATATTTCTCTTATTTGATGATGCGGAAGCTAATGTTCATATAAAATCGGGAGTACAACATTGATTGGAAGCTCCGGAAGAGCTAATCTATTATTATCTGGGAGATAAAATTGGCTGAATAATTCATTATTTTGTAGTAAGTCTCAAATAAACTTATTAAGTTTCAAAGCTTTTTGCCAAAATGATTATCAGATTGAGACTACAAATAATTGTATAAATAAATATCTATACAAAGTTATTAGATATTTCTCCCAATTTGTACTACACGAATATCGCATGGTTGAACATATGCTTGGGTAAATCAAATGAACATTGATTCCAATAATTTTATTATTTGACATGACCGGTTGGACAATCCCGGATCAAGTATGATGAGAAAAATTATTGAAAATTCAATTGTCATCCATTGAAGAACCAAAAGATTCTTCAATTAAGTGAATTTTCTTGTATTGCTTGTTCTCAAGAAAAATTTATTATTAAATATTCACCAGCTAAAGTTGAGATTGAACATTCTACGTTTTTGAAACGTATGGAGGGTGAAATATATGGGCACATTCACCCATCATGTGAACCATTCAGATAATATATGATTTTAGTAGATGCATCTATAAAGTGGTCACATGTATACGCAATTTAGTGTTTGCGAGATTGTTTGCTCAAATAATGAGATTAAGAGCATAATTTATGGATTATAAGATAAAGACAGTTTGTCTTGATAATGCTGGTGAATTTACATCTCAGGCTTTATGATTATTGTATAACAACTAAGATCACAGTTGAATAGCCTGTTGCTCATATTTGTATCCAAAATGGTTTGGTAAAATTATTTATTAAATGTTTTCAATTAATAGCTAAACCATTGTTTATGAGAACAAAGCATCATTTGTACGCATCAAGTCAAAAGGTTGTCATAAATTCTCCCTTTTATAATTGGCTTATAGTCAGAAACCAAATATTTTTTATCTTAAAATTTTTGGATGTGCGGCTTATGTTCTAATTGCTCCACCACAGCGCACAAAAATGAGTTCCCAAATAAAGTTGGGAATATATGTTGGATATGAATCTCCTTATATAATGCAATATATTGCCAATGATAGGAGATTTAATTAATGAATTAGTTTTTCCAACATGAGGGGGAGAGAATAAACAGTTAGAAAAAGAAATTGATTGTATGCATTATCATTATCTCATTAGATCCTCGCACTGAGCACTGTAAACTTGAAGTTCGAAGGATAATGCAATAAATATTATGAATCAACTGCCAGATTTGCTGACCTGCTAAGAGTTACTAAATCTCATATTCCAGCTGTAAATGCTCCAATTAGAATTGATGTCCCAGCAAGACAATTTATCAGTGCAAATGAAATTAAACCACGTTTAAAACATGGAAGATCAATCGGTTCCAAGGATAAAATCCTAGAAAAAGAAAGGAGCAAATGATCAAGATGATCATAATATGGAGACAATTGATTATGAAGATCTTGATGACATAACTTTCTATAAAACCCCAAAAGAGGTTCAGATACCTGAAAATAATGAAAAGATCTTGATTAGTTATGTCATTGTAGGAAAAAAATGGAACCGAAAAGATAAAGTTGTCGACAACATTTTTGCATATTATGTTATTATTGAAATAATACAGCAAGACGAGGATCTTGAACATAAATTTGTTGATGAATATAAATCAAGAAATGATTGGCCAAAATGTAGAGACTCAATTCAAGCAGAATTGAATTCACTTGAAAATAAAAAAATTTGGACTTGTAGTCCAACATCTTAAGGTATAAAGCCAGTGGGGTACAATTGAGTTTTCTGCAAAAAAAAAAAATGAAATGAGAAAAAGAATGAAATCGTGATATATAAAGCATGAATTATGCACAAGAATCTTCGCAGATGCCTGGCATTGATTACATGGAAACATGTTCTCTTGTGGTGGATGCAATCACCTTCAGATATCTTATTAATGTGGCAGTATATGAGAATTTTGACATGCGTCTAATGGATATTATTACAGCCTATTTATATAGCTCACTCGAGTGTGAAATATATATGAAAATTCCTGAAGGATTCAAAATGACTGAAGCATATAAAAATTCCTAGGAAGTTTGTTCAATAAGGCTTCAAAGATTATCAATGCATATATAGTATAATCTCCTTAGTGGATATTTACTAAATGAAAAATATAAAAATGATCCAATTTATTATTGTGCCTTTATTAAAGGATATGGATCTAATTTTAGTAAGTATATATGATGATGATTTAAATATCATCGAAACTCCTGAAGATTTTTCAAAAGCAGTAGATTATTTGAAGAAAGTTGAAATGAAAATCTTGAAAAGACAATGTTTTGTCTTGACTTGTAAATTGAGCATTTGACGAATGAAATATTCGTTTATCAATCAACTTATATAGAGAACATTTTGAAGAGATTTTATCTAGATAAAATACATCCATTGAGTACCCCAATGGTTGTGAGATTGCTCAATATAAAGAAAGATTCATTTCGACCCCAAGAAAATAGTGAAAAATTTCTTGGTCATAAAGTATCATACTTAGTGCAATTGGGGCATTAATGTATTTTGCTAATAGTATAAGACCAGATATATCATTTTCTATAAGTGTATTAGCAAGATTTATCTCTTCTCCAATATGAAGACACTAAAATGTTATAAAACATATATTTCAGTATATTCGAGAAATTATTGATATGATATTATTTTATGAATGTGGACATCAACTTACTTGTTATGCAGATGCAATATTTTTTATCTGATCTATATACAACTAGATCTCAAATAGGCTATTTATTCATAAGTGAATGTTAGCTATTTTATATTTGGTTTAGATCAATGATACAATACATTCAGGAAGCATGCAGTCTTCTATTAGAAGAAGAGGTTTGAACAATATTATATGAAGATTATGCTGCATGCACAGCTTAATTGAAGCGAAGATACATCAAAGGAGATGGAACGATACATATTTCAAATTCTTCTTCATTCATGGTCTTCAATGAAATGGTGAAATCGATGTTCAACAAACTCGTTCAAGTCGTTCAAGTGATAATTTGACAGATTTATCTACTGAGAAGTTGCATACTTCAAAATTTGAGAAGCTGGTACATGATATTGGAATATACGTATTCATAGATACTCAATGATGTTATCATCAGGGGGAGTATAATACGTGCTGCACTCTTTTTCCCTTCACCAAGGTTTTGTCCCACTGGGTTTTTCTGGTAAGGTTTTTAATGAGGCAGCTACCAATACGTATTATTTAGATATGTATACTCTTTTTCCTTCACTAAGATTTTTCCCACAGGGTTTTTCTTAGTAAGGTTTTAACAAGGTACATTATCTATTGATGGACATCCAAGGGGGAGTGTTATAAATAATATTGATTGTAGATATCCATCACCCCTCCCCCAATAGACAATACTACCAATTGAAGATCTCAACTACCTCAGGATGTAATATTGGTGAAGATCACAACCATCTCATTACACAATGTTGGCACTCAATATTTCCATTCTATGCATCTTCTATTTTGAGTGGCAATCTATCTTTCCATATCAAGAATATCTTATTGTGTGTAAGAATCATATATTGTATTTCTTTGTAGACTCTGATATTTCCATATCATAGTAGATGTTCATCCTACTGTAAATATGTAATGCACTCAACTGAATGGACTAGTTCTGATTGAACTCATCTTGTCTTTCTTCTTTGTATTCAATATCTTCTTTATTTTATAACGAATGAGTTTATTATAATATTGATGGTTAATCATTTGAAGATATGTTTCCTACATATTTCGAATTAAGATACATTTTTTATTCCCCATATGATATACATATTTGAATTTTGGTATAATTTATAGTTCAAATATTGGTATATGTATTTTGGAATCAATTAATTGAAACAATATGTCGTCAAAGTGACCTCTTTTGTGGAGATAAATTTTATTTCAAATTACAAACAGTTATGTGCATGTAACTTATGTGAATATTAATCCGTCTAAAGGAAGATTGATATTCAACAGAATTGCATACACATTTGTGGTAATAAGCATGTAACAATTATTCAGTTTTACAAGTGATTGATAAATCAGCCTAAAGGAAGATTTATTGATTCGATGTGTTCTTTATTATCTATGTTTGATTACCACGCCAAGATATCAATCGTAAATTAATATTTTTGTCCAAAGATTAAATATTAATGGAATGTCCGATATCTTGTGATGGGTTACCCTTATTTGAATTTATAGATTAAAGTTGTTATTTGTGAGCATGTTTATTTGAATTTGTTATATTCTCTGTTTCAACTATGGGTTCTGCTTCTAATATATCAGCCAACATTAATTCTATTCCTATGTTGAATGGTTCTAACTTCAAATATTGGCAAGAGAACCTCCACATAGTTCTCTGAGTCATGGATATTGACCTTGCATTAAGGGAAGACCCTCCAGCACTTCTTACAAGTGAAAGTTCCTCTGATAAGAGAAGGAACAAGGAAAGGTGGGAGAGGTCAAATCTCATGTGTCTCATGATCATAAAGAAGGCCATTCCCGAAGCATTCAAGGGCACAATTTCAGAAAAAATAACTACGGCTAAGGAGTTCCTTAAAGATATTGAGCATAGGTTTGCCAAAAATGAAAAAGGCTGAAACAAGTACACTCTTGGTAAACCTAATCTCAATGAGGTATAAAAGCAAAGGAAACATTAGGGAGTACATCATGGAGATGTCTCATCTTGCTTCTAAATTACGAGCACTTAAGCTTGATCTCTTTGAAGATTTGTTAGTGTAATTAGTTTTTATATCTCTTCCCACATAATTCAGTCAATTCAAAGTGAGCTACAACTGTCAAAATGAGACTTGGTCTCTTAATTAGCTCATCTCTTATTGTGTGCAAGAAGAGGAAATGTTGATGCAAGAGAAGACAGAAAGTGCTCATTTGACTAGTATTTCTAAGGAAAAAGGGAAGAAAAGGAAGAAAGATAATAAGGCTACAAATACAGCACCTAATAAGAAACAACAAAAGGCACTAGACAATAAAGGTTGCTTCTTTTGTGGAGATGAAGGTCATTAAAAGAAGCATTGCACTAACTATCACGCATGTCATGCTAAGAAAGGTATGCTTCTTACTTTGATTTGTTCTGAGGCTAATTTAACTTCAGTACCGCGACACACATGGTGGATAGATTCTGGTGCAACAACTCATATCAGTGTGTCTATGCAGGGTTGTCTAAGTTGCCAAAAGCCAAGTGATGGTGAAAAATACATCTATGTAGGTGATGGCAAGATAGTTCAAGTTGAGGCAGTTGGAAAATTTAGATTATTGTTAAAAATTGGATACTATTTGGATATTGATGAAACATTTATTGTACCGTCGTTTAGACGAAATTTGATTTCTATTTCTACTTTGGACAAATTTGGTAATTATTGTTCATTTGGGAATGGGAAATTTAGTTTGTTTCATGATTCAAAATTGGTTGGTTTCGGTTCTTTATCAGGCTATGATAATATTTATTTAATTGAATTAGTTGCTTCATTTAATGAATCCCTACAATTAACTACACAAGGTACTAAAAGAAAATTAACCAGTGAGGATTCAGTTGTGCTTTGGCACAAGAGATTAGGTCACATCTCCAAAAGGAGAATGGAGAGACTTTTGTCAAATGAAATTCTTACACCCGTAGATTTTACTAATTTTCACATTTGTGTTAACTATATTAAGGGGAAACAAACCACAAAAGGAGATTTGAAGCCAATAGAACTTTAGATGTCTTGGAACTTATACATACGGACATTTGTGGGCCATTTCCTATAGCCACTCGGAATGGTCAACAATATTTTATAACATTCATAGCCGATTTTTCCATATATGGCTATTTATATCTCATTCATGAAAAAGCACAGTCCTTGGATGTGTTCAAAAGTTTCAAAGCTGAGGTTGAAAACCAACAAAGTAAAAGATTAAAAATGTTAGATTTGATCGTGGTGGTGAATACTATGGCATGTATGACGGTTCAGGTGAACAACGTCTAGGACCGTTTGCTAAGTTCCTAGAGGAATGCGGTATTGTCCCACAGTACACTATGCAGGTTTCACCCACTATGAATGGTGTTGTTGAGAGGCGAAATAGAATGCTTAAAGACATGGTAAGGAGTATGATTAGTCATTCTACCTTGCCTAAATCACTCTGGGAAGAAGCACTTAAGACTGCAACATATATCCTTAATAGGGTTCCGACTAAAGCAACTGGCCAAAACCCCTTTGAGCTTTGGACAGGTAAGAAGCCCAATTTGAAACATCTACACATTTGGGGATGTCCAGCTGAGGCAAGGCCTTACAAGCCTAATGAAAGTAAACTGGATTCAAGAATGGTAAGTTGCTATTTTGTTGGATATTCTGAAAGGTCTAGGGGTTAGAAGTTTTACGATCCCGCTACTAAGACAATTTTTGAAAAGGGAAATGTTCGGTTCTTTGAGGATGTTGAGGTTGCGAGGGGCATTAATCCCGATCGCGTCAAGGGAATGAGGCAGGCTAGCAACCTCCTTTTTCTATACCTAGAAGAAGAAAAGAAATACGTTGAAATTCCTACAATTGCTATTGACATTGATCAAGGTCCTGTTCCTGACATTGTTCAAGAAGCAGACCAAAATCAAGACAATATCCAAGAGCCTCTCATTCCAGAAGAACAACCTCCACCACCTCAAGAACCTGTGTCACCAAGGAGATCCACTAGAGAGAGGAGAAGTGCAGTGCCAAATGATTACATCATATTTCTCCAAGAACATGAGTATGACATTGGTGCGGTGGAAGATGATCCAATCAACTTCCGTCAAGCCATGGAAAGTTCTAAATCTCAAAAATGGATCGATGCCATGAATGATGAGATGAAGTCAATGAAGGACAACAACGTTTGGGATCTTGTCCCATTGCCTGTAGGTGTAAAACGCATTAGTTGCAAATGGATATTTAAAACCAAAAGGGATTCGAGAAGCAATGTGGAGAGGTACAAAGCACGTCTTGTTGCTAAAGGCTTTACACAGATAGAAGGCATCGATTATAAAGAGATTTTCTCTCCGGTTTCAACGAATGACTCTTTCAGAACAATAATGGCACTTGTGGCACACTTTGATCTTGAGCTTCATCAGATGGATGTTAAGACTGCGTTTCTCAATGGGTACATTGATGAGATAATCTATATGGTGCAACCTGAAAATTTCTGTATCTGGAGATGCGAAGAAGAGGGTTTGCAAGTTAAAGAAATCCATCTATGGACTTAAGCAAGCTTCTCGTCAATGGTATTTTAAATTTCATCAGGTAATCATCTCATACGGGTTTGAGATGAATATAGTCGATGAATGCATATACCATAAGTTCAGTGGGAGTAAATACATCTTCCTGATTTTGTATGTGGATGACATATTGCTTGCCACCAATGATATGGGCATGTTGCATGAAACCAAGAGATTTCTATCAAACAATTTTGAAATGAAAGATCTTGGTGATGCTTCTTTTGTGTTAGGTATACAAATACACCGGGATCGTCCTCGGAGTGTGCTTGGTTTATCGCAAAAGAGATATATTGAAAATGTACTTAGAAGGTTTGGCATGCAAGACTGCAAACCAAGAAATATTCTTGTTGCTAAGGGAGATAAACTTAGTCTCAAACAATGTCCCAAGAATGATTTTGAGAAAATAGAAATGCAGAAGATTCCTTATACATCGACAGTAGGGAGTCTATTATGCTCAAGTTTGTACGTGTTTAGATATTGCGTATATTGTTGGCATGTTAGGTAGATACTTAAGCAATCCTGGAAAGGATCACTGGAAGGCAGCCAAGCGAGTAATGAGATATTTACAGAGAACAAAAGACTATATGCTCACGTATTGGAGGTCGGATAAGATTGAGATCGTTAGGTATATTGATTCTGATTTTGCCAGATGCCAAGATAGTATGAAATCCACTTCAGGCTATATTTACCTACTTGCTGGAGGCGCTATATCCTGGAAGAGTGCTAAATAGTCTCTTATTGCCTCTTCCACCATGGTAGAGGAATTTATAGCTTGTTATGAAGCATCCAATCACGGGATATGGCTGCAAAATTTTGTCACGGGGCTGCGCATTATAGATGGCATTGAAAGACTACTAAAGATATTTTGTGACAATAGATCAACAATATTATATTCTAACAACAATAGGAGCTCGACGAAGTCAAAGTTTATAGACATCAAGTTCCTAGTTGTTAAAGAAAGAGTTCAGAGTGGACTTGTGTCTATAGAATATATCAATACAAACTCCATAATTGCGGATCCGCTAACTAAAGCATTGCCACCCAAAGTGTTTCATGAGCACATTGCTTGTATAGGTGTGATTTCACTTGAGGATGTTCAATTTTAGTGGGAGTATATAACTTTGGATGATTTCTTTTGTTATAGACATGTTTAGTATTATTTCGGTTTATGGTTATTTTAGAAGTTTCTTACTATAATAAAGTATCAGTTTATTTTCACTTTGATTTATGTGTGGTTTGATCTCACTAAGGTTTTAGGTGGACCAGTTGGAAATAGACATGTTAAATCACATAACATGATATTTCTATGCTACACATCCACACTTGATCTTCACCATAGTTGTATAAATATATGTGATCATTGATGGGTCTAATCACAACATATAAGTGATGAAGATCGCCTTGGTCCCATATCTATATAATTAAAGGAAAGGTTGTTAAGATGCATAATGTTTTGATAACAAAAAAAATCATGAGCTCATAAGGTATAATATTCATTTATAAAGTTAAATATATTGCCCAAGTGGGAGATTGTTGGAGTAAAATCTAATTTATGGACAATATATTAACTAAATTGATGTGTATTTATGCTATCTTATAGCATATAAGATATTAAAGTTATCAATTTAGTTATAAATCATTGTAAAGTGTGACCTCCTCTGTGTAGAGACCCAATGCAATTTAGTGATACTTATGAAATGAATTTAATTACTAAACTTTATGATGGGTTAAGTTAGTAATTGAAAATGTTCATATTGAGTAGTATATAAAGGGGTCATGGTCCCCAAGCCAAATGCAAGTTTTCTCTTTAACTCCTGTCATTAAAGAGAACAAAATATTTTCTCAAAATGAGGGCTTGCATTCAAGGCTTGGAAGATCAACGATCATTATTCAATCTCAGAGATTCAGAACAACGATCCCAATCAAATCATTTTTAAATCTTATGGATTTAGGTGAGTTTTCACACTTAACATTTTCTTGATGATTTGACATGTTTGATCCTGGGTTTAATTAAGATTCTTCACAATCTTCATGCTCATTTTGACTTAGACTTCTTGTTCAAGCTTGGCTTGTCTTGACTTGGGCTTGAACATCCGGTGAGTTAGATCCAGTAAGGTCGATTAGGTCCAATTGTTTTCATGTGGAACTAGACAATCATAATTCAATATAGACATTAGTATTTCATGTTTGTTATCATATAAAAAAATAAAAAAAGGACGTTGATGTGGCAATACTGACATAGAAATTTCCAACAATTACATATTCAAACTACAAATGATGGCAAAAGTGAATATCTAAGCATTACTACAAAAATGTTAGATATTTACTCTCAATTTGTACTACATGAATATTCATATGGTTGAAACACATGCTTTGGTAAATAGAAAAATATTGATTTCGATAGTTTTATTATTTGGTATGATCGGTTGGACCATCCCCGATCAGGTATGATGCGAGAAATTACTAAATTTTTTTTTCATCTATTAGAAAATCAAAAAATTCTTTAATTCAGTGAATTTTCTTGTGCTACGTGTTTTCAAAGAAAATCTATTATTAGATGTACTAGCTAAAGTCGGGATTGATTCTTCTGAGTTTTTGGAACGTATACATGATAAAATATATGAGTTCATTCACCAATTATACGGACCATTCAGATATTATATGATTTAGTAGATGTATCCATAAAATGATCACATGTATGTTCAATATGAACTTGCAATTTGGTATTTGCAATATTGTTTGCTCAAATAATTAGATTAAGAGTATAATTTATAAATTATAAGATAAAAATAAATTTATCTTGATAATACTGGTGAATTTACATTTCAGGCTTAATGATTCCTATATAACAACAGAAATTACAATTGAATAGTTTGTTGCTCATACTTAAACGCAAAATGATTTGGTAAAAACATTTATTAAATGCCTCCAATTAATAGCTAAACCGTTGCTTATGGGAATAAGATTTTTGTGTCAAATTGGGAATATACTATTTTATATGCAACATCATTTGTATGCATAAGACCAATAAGTTGTCATAAATTCTCCCAATTACAATTAACTTATAGTCAAAAACCAAATATTTCTCATCTAAGGATTTTCGGATGTGCGGTTATGTTCCAATTGCTCTACTACAATGCACAAAGATGAGTTCCCAAATAAAGTTGATAATATATGTTGGACATGAATATCTTTATATAATTCAATATATTCCCAATTATTAGAGATTAATTAAAGAAAAACTTATTGATTATCATTTTGATGAATTAGTTCTTCTAATATGAGAGAGAGAGAGAGAGAGAGAGAGAGAGAGAGAGAGAGAGAGAATAAACAGTCGAAAAAAAAGAAAGACTGATTATAATACATTATCATTATCTCATTTAGATCTTCATACTGAGCAATGTGAACCTGAAGTTCAAAAAATAATGCATTTATAAAATATTATGAATAAATTGTCAGATGTTTTTATTAGGGGTGCAAGTTTGGCCTTGACGGCCCTGACCCACCCTAAGCCCGCCCTGAGCCCAAATAGGGCTTGGGCTAAAGATTTTGGCCCTAAGGGCGGGTTAGGACCAAAATATTCTGGCCCTGAACTAGGGCCAAGGGCAGGCCTGGGATTACTCTCGCCCGCCTAGCCCATCCCGGCCGTCCCAATTTTTAGCCCCGACCCAAGCCCCGATCTTGGCCCCGTTGTTGGCCTTGATCTTGACCCCGACCTGCCCCCCGATCCTAGCCCCGATTTTGGCCCCGATCTTGGCCCCGATTCGATCCCGGCCCTGATCTTGGCCCTGATATTATCCCTGATCCTGACCCTGATCTTGGCCCTGATTTGAGTCTAAAGATTCTGGACCCTCCACCCACATGGAGAGGAATTAATTGTAATACATATAGGTGGATACTTGACACATGTCAAATTTTAAAAACATGATCATGTTTTGTAGAAAATTAATAAAAATAAATTATAACCTCATTACCAATGTAATAAGAATCTATTTGATTTTGGCCATGATCCTGACCCTAATTTTGGTTCTAATCTTAATATTAATTTGACGATGATCATGTACTACAGTACTAGATTTTTAACCTGATCTTCATACTAACATTGATATGAGTCTTGATTTTGATATTTAGTCACTTTGATCATATTAGACTATAAATTCACTTTTTATATTATTTTTAAGGTAATTTTTATTTTTCCAACAAAGTCATTTTTAGTTCAATAAAATATGGATTTTGTTTTTTGACTAAGGCGAGATAATATATTATAGATAATAAAAACTATTACATAAAGAATTAATATCTAACAAATCTATACCCTAACTTCTCATCTTGAATATCTAACAAATCTCCTGTGATATTTCAAAAAAAAATTATTAAAAACATATAGCTATGTTTGTAACTAAAGCATCATTTTCTTTAACTATGAAAAAAATACTTTTTTTTTTGTTGAATACTAAATTATTGTCGATTTACTTGTTAACAAGGTTTTGAATATGATTTTTTTTGTATTGAATAAAGATATCAATTTATTGAACAGTTATGAATGAAAACATACCTACCTACAACTTAAATTCTTGACTTTGAAGATAAAATTTTCATTTATCAGATTCCTTTTGAATTATGAATCTCTAATGTTTCTAAGTTTACAAAAAGAGTTTGTATGGCATTCTCTATAATTGACTTGACTTTCAAATATGCCTAAATTTAATTACAATTCTTCTCTCTACTTATTCTATTTCATGAATAATTTTAACTCTTTGCTGCTGGAGAAAAACCAAAGGAAAAAACAGAATAAAAGAGAGAGAGAGAGAGAGAGAGAGAGAGAGAGAGAGAGAGCAAATTAAAAAACCCTAGAAATTTGGATTTCTCTATTTCTCTAAAATCTAAATGGGTATAAATAGTTAAATACATATTGAATATAAGTTTTGGATTATTTGTTGACATCTTTAATATTTTATTTTCCAAAATTGAGTTTGGAATTTAAGTATTTAATTATTTTAATATGTATTTTAATTACTACCTGTCTTACATTTGATATTTATGACCAAAGATATGGCCAATTAAAGCTAGGGACAAGGCCAATTAGGGCCTGGGCCAATCAGGGCCAGGGACAAGGCCAATTAGGCTAATTCGGGGTTCGGCCATGGGGCCAACCCATCCCGACCCAGCCCAATTAGGGCCAATTAGGGCGGGAATGGGCTTGGCTTGGCCCCCGTGGGGCTTAGGCCGGGGACACTAATTATTGGCCCTGAACTAGGGCCAGGGCGGGAATGGGCTCAAATTATACCATATAGGGCTGGGCTTGGGATTGCAAAAGCCGGCTCAATTGCAGCCCTAGTTTTTATTCACCTGCTAAATCTCATATTCCAATTAAAAATACTCTATTTAGGATTGATGTCCTAGCAAGATAATCTATCAATGCAAATAAAATTAAATTACATTTAAAATGTGAAATACCAATCAGTTGTAAGGATAAAATTCTAGAAAAGAAAAATAGAACAAATTAATAAAATGGTCATAATATAGAGACAATTCATTATGAAATCCTGAATAGATAACTTTTCATAAAACTCTAGAAGAGGTTCAAGTACCTAAACTTAATGAAATCCTGATTAGTTATGTCACTACAAGAAAAAGATGTAACTAAAAATATATAGTTGTCGACAATATTTTTGAATATTATGTTTATATTGAAATAATAATAAAACAATATGACAATCTTGAATCTAAATTTATTGATGAATGTAAATAAAGAAATAATTGGCCAAAATGGAAAGACACAATTCAACAGAATTGAATTCGCTTGAAAAAGTAAAGTTTTTAGACTTATAATCCAAACAATCTGAAGGTATAAAACTAGTTGGGTACAAATGAGTTTTTGTGCTAAAATGAAATGAAAAAAAGAATGAAATCTGATTATATATAAAGCACGAATTATGGCATAATAATTTTTGCAAAAGCCTGATATTGATTTATGAAAACATATTCTCTTGTGGTGGATACAATCACTTTCAGATATCTTATTGATCTGGCAATACATAAAAAACTTAACATACGTTTAATGGATATTATTACAAAATATTTATATGGCTCACTCAAGCGTGAAATTTATATGAAAATCCCTGAAGAATTTAAAATGCTTGAAGCATATAAAATTTTTGAAAATTTTGTTCAATAAGGCTTAAAGGATCATTATATAGATTAAACGACCAAGACATATATGATATAATCGTCTTAGTGAATATTTAATAAATGAAGGGTATAAAAATGATTCAATTCATCATTGTGCCTTTATTAAAGGTTATGGATCTAACTTTGTTATAGTAAGTGTATATGTTGATGACTTAAATATCATTAGAACTCCTAAAAACCTTCTAGAAGTAGTAGATTATTTGTAGAAAGTTGAAATGAAAGATGTTGGAAAGACAAAGTTTTGTCGAAGCTTGCAAATTGATCATTTGATGAATATATTCGTTCATCAATTAAATTCTATACAGAAGGTTTTGAAGCAATTTTACATGAATAAAGCATATCCATTGAGTACCTCGACAATTGTAAGATCATTCGATATAAATAAAAAAATAATAATAATAAAGTAATATAAAAAAAAAAAAGATTCATTTCAATCCCGTGAAAATAATGAAGAACTTTTATGACTTGAAGTACCATATTTAAGGGCAATTGATGCACCAATGCATCTTTGCTAATAATATATAACCGGATATAATATTTTCTATAAGTGTATTAGCAAGATTTAATTCTTTTTTAATACGAAAAACTGAAATGGTATTAAACATATATTTCGATACCTTTGAGGTACCATTGACATGTGGTTATTTTATTAAAATGAATGTAGAACCAACTTACTTGTTATGTAGATACATGATATTTATCTGATTTACGGTAAACTAGATCTCAAATAAACTATTTATTCATAAGTGAAAGTATATCTATTTTATGGCATAAAACAAAACAAACGATAGTTGTTACTTTTTCAAATTGTGTAGAGATAATAGCAATTCATGAAGCAAGTTGAGAATATATTTGATTAAGATCAATAACCCAACACATTCAAGAAATATGCAGTTTTCAAATAAAAAAAATGATTTCAATAATATTATATGTAGATAATGTTGCAAGCATAGCTCAATTGAAGGGATGATACATAAAAAGAAATAGAACGAAACATATTTCACCAAATTGAAGCAAGTTGAGAATATATTTGATTAAGATCAATAACCCAACACATTCAAGAAATATGCAGTTTTCATTAAAAAAAATTGTTTCAAGAATATTATATGAAGATAATGTTGCAAGCATAGCTCAATTGAAGGGATGATACATTAAAAGAAATAGAACAAAACATATTTCACCAAATTCTTTTCATTCATGATCTTCAACGAAATTGTGAAATTGATATTCAACAAATTCGTTCAAGTGATAATTGCAGATTTATCTACTGAAAAGTTGACTATTTCAAATTTGTCAACTTCAAATTTTGAGAAGCTGGTACATGAAATTGAAATGTATAGACTTAAAAGATATTCAATGATATTATTATCAGGGGAGTAAAATATGTATTGCAATCTTTTTTCCTTCACTAAGGTTCTGTCCCTCTAGATTTTCCTGGTAAGGTTTTTAACGACACAGTTAATAGGACATTTATTTAAATATGTGTATTCTTTTTCCTTTACTGAGATTTTTTTCCCAAAATTTTTTTTTATATACATTATTTATTTATGGACATTCAAGGGGGAGTGTTATAAATAATATTAAATGTGGAAGCCTATCATCTTTAGAGAAATCATACCAAAAGATATAACTTCCAAATGAAGATCTCAGCCACCTCAGCATGCAGTATTGGTAATCCGCATTCCTATATTTAACAATCCATTATTTTATATCAAAATCATCATATTATGTGCAAGAATCGTCCACTATATTTATTTTTAGACTATGTTATTTCTATATCAAAGAAGATGTTACTTCCACTATAAATATATAATGCACATAATTCAATAAGAGAGTTCAACTCATCGTATCTTAATTTTTTTTCTTATCTTAAATATATCTTTCCCATTTTATAACAAAAACCATTTTATAGTTATCAAAAAGTAAATTGATAAAAGTCACATAACAAAAAAGTGTATTAAAATGTATTTTCTTTGAAGATGAAATTAATAAAATGATATCAAGCCTAACTAATGGATTTTAAATTTGGGATACCCTAGTCAAAGACCATTTTCCACCCACTTGAGATCTTTGGGTTTTGAGTTGTAATTGTTGGGGGTTAATCTAGACTTTTCACAGTTTAAGTGAAATTGAACCGGTTGGTTCAATTGATGGTTCATTGCTATGTATAGCTTTACCTTGGTTCACTCTCATTCTCATATGTGCAAAATACGATTTGGGGATTTTTCCTCTGTTCTGCGATTTTGAGGTTTCTAGAGCTTTCATGGCTTCTTCTTCTTCGAACACCTGCGGTGATGGATTCTTGGAGGCTCTTTGAAGAGATCGGTGGGGGGTTTTTGATCAGTGATTCTAGAAGACCACTCGATGGAAGTATTGGCCTCTATGGTTGCTTGTAACAGGTGTTCTCTGTATTTCTTTCTTTTTCCCTAAACCTGTAACATCTCAAGACTTAGTGAATTGGACTCTATCCCGAGTCCCGGAGACGTAGGCTCAAGAGCCGAACTCCGTCATCAAACGCCTGTGTTTCTTCTTCTTCTTCTTGCTTCTGTTTTCTTGTTAAATCACACGACTGAATCGTTAGGCTAGGTTAGGGTTTATAGGTTGTATTTTTCTTTTAATTCAATTGATAATTTATATGAGTTAATCACCTAATGATAACGTGAATTGAGACCTAGGAACATCAGTAATCATGAGTATAACTTTTAATAATCATTTGACTACTTTTGTTGAGTGACTCGAATAAGAACAAAGAATCACATCGGGTTATGAATTTTGTCTAAATGTTAAAATCATTTCAATTTCATAGTGTGAGGTTTGATCATTGGATTCCCTCGGAATTGATCATAGGTATTAAGTCTCTTGACTCTCGTAATCATGGAAACCATATTATTATCAAGATGAACCTGTTCCTTGGATTACAGTAATTACAAGGTTAATTTTTTAATGAACTATGATTTATTCAATGTTGATTCTATAGATTTGAAATCAAAACCTATGCAAACATCTGTGGAATCAAATAATCAAACACATTATTGTATGGAGATGAGATGTCAACTAAAGGCTAGAACCACTAGGGTTGCCATCTCTCTACAACTCTTTACCTTTTTGTTTTTCATCTTCAACTCTTTTTTGGATTTATTTTTTCCATTTATTTTTGATGATTGTTTGGATTACGAAAGTAGATATTTTTTTTCTTCTTTTTTTCTTTGTTCAATTTGGGTGCCTGAGAGGCTCTCATTCTTGTAAGGAAACAAGAGAAAGTTTGATTTATTGGGAGTGTTATTTTGCTTCCATCAATGATGTTTTTGACATTGTTTACTTCCGAGAGCGTGTTTCTGCCAATATGGTGTTGTCATCTTTCTCATTGCCAAGAAGAGTTAGGATCAATTCTGATCACTAGACAATGAGGAATGTTGCAAAGAATGGTGATTTGGCACATTGAAGCCAATCTCAAATGCTTTAATTACTTACCAAAAGTTCGGTGTTTCTAGTGAAATGCCCAAAATTTTGATTGATTTGGATCCGACACATAAAGCTACATCGCCAACAACACTGGCAAAAGTTATTGGTGATCAATCAATTGCACAACCACGAGCAATTCTTAAAGTGCATGCTATAGTTTCAGTCATGCAATGGTATAATGATGTATTTTTTTTGTTCCCTAGTTGCCACACGTAACATTCTCTTTCTTCCAAGGGAGAAAAAACAACTTTGTTAGCTCCCTTGCTCGAATGACCCCATCAATGCTGCCATGTGCCATGTTTGATGGTTTGTCATTTTTACACTCCATGGCTTGTGAGTTTGATGTAACTCTACCATGTCTTTCTCATAATTTCTTGATATATATATATATTTCATCTTTTTACCCAAACAAAAAAAAGGGAGGGGGGGGGGGGGGAGATGTCAACTAATGGGGCTCACTCCATCATATTAGGATCTAAACCATTCACAAGAGATACATACTTGTTACATCCTTTTATCTTTTAAATTTTTGGTAATATTTATGAAAATTCTAACATTTATTTTATTAATTGTATAATATTTATAAATTTTATTAGTACATATTCTTATAAAGTTTCTTGTATTCAGAGTATACAAAACATAGATATTTTCACTACATAAAAAAATTTTTTTTTTAGTTACCTTTACTAAACATAGGTTTGAATGAAAAAATAATGTTCTATAAAAAAAAAATGAAACAAAAGTAAAAAAACTAGGAATTTTGCCTAAGCTTTAATACTTGGATATTCAATTTTATTTTGAGTTGAATCTTCATCAAAACTGAAGAAAAGAAACATATTGGTCCATTGGGTTTCAAATTCTCCCTCCTAATTAATAGTTTTTTGACTTTCTATATTACAAAGACAATCGGGCATCATGGAGGACTTGGTTATCTGCTTCTTTTTTTTTTTTCTGTTTGACGATTTTTGTTTTTCCCTGGGATTTTCTGTTTTACGATTTATGATTTCCTCTGTCTTCCGATGATTGTGCCATAAATCACGCAGCCCAGTAATCTAATCATCTAAGCATTTTCTGTGGAAAGAATCACCGACATTCATGGAATATGCAAAAAATTCCAACACTTTTCCTCCACTTTCCCAACCTACCGTATTCATTTCCATGTTAAATGCTTTATTAAACGTTTTTAAATGCTATAAATATTTCTAGTTCCTCTTCCACCTTCACAATTTGATAATCAATTCAACCATCAACGACTAATATTATAAGATTTCTAACCTAACGAGCAATTTCATGGAGGTGCATTACGACTTTAATAATTTCTGGAAAATTATTATTTTTATTTTTCACCCTTTTCTTCTCCAAGTTTGTTTATGCTGAAATTTTGATGGCCCCCCAGAGAAGAGAAAATCATGTCTAGCTAACAAAACCCATTACCCCACAAAGCTAAAAATTGAAGGGGTGGGAACTGGGAAGTCTTCCTTACATCCCTTCACGTCTTCAAATCTTTACTAGCTTCTTCTGTTCACATTTTACTCGCAATCAAAGTAACTGGGAGTTATCTTTCTCTCTCTCTCTCTCTCTCCCTCAATTCTCTTTTTACTTCACCAAACAAGCGTTGAAGGCGATATAAAGGAGCACAGACAATGTGGGGGACTAGGGGGTGCTTTAGGGGGAGGAAAAAGCAACCGGTGGCATTCAACATCAACTCCAATGGTGCTCATCATTCTAAACCTCCGGGCTTTGCTGCTACATCTCACCCTGTTACTAGCAATTAGTCACTCTTCTTCTCAGACTGGTGAGCTGCTACTTTCTTCTTTCTTGTTGCTTTTCAAAGTTTAAAAGAAACTTTCTCTGTTCTTGTTCCCCCACCCTAGTTAACTAT
The DNA here is from genome assembly GCF_041222555.1 of Hakea prostrata. Classification (NCBI taxonomy): domain Eukaryota; kingdom Viridiplantae; phylum Streptophyta; class Magnoliopsida; order Proteales; family Proteaceae; genus Hakea; species Hakea prostrata. The sequence continues at coordinate 17,685,514 of NC_142608.1, forward strand.
TCTTGTGCATTCATTAATAAGGTGAGGGTTTTTTTTGGGTTTCTGTAAGGAATCTTGAAATGAGTTCTCTGCAGTTTTGATGGATCAAATGTTCTTCAGAACTTGCTGAAATCATAAATTATTTTTTTCTTTCCCGTCTTGGTTCTTAGAGTCTGAAAAAATAAAAAATAATGCCCATCAGCTGAGACCCAAATCTCTTTGAAATGTACTTATTCATATGCGTCAGAATTTTTATTTTTTATTTGTTTAGTTTAGCTTTTTATGCAGAGAGATGTAGCTGCACTGTAAGGAAATCCATAGGGGGATCCAGATGGAGGAGATTCGGTAAAAGAAATGCCTAGTGGTCCATATGTTCCAAACTTCACTGAATTTCTAAGAAACTATTAATTTTTGTATAGGTTTGTCTATCTCGAAAATTAAGCTGAGAATTTTGATCTGTTTGCAACTAGTCAATAAGCTTTTCTTTGCTCAGTTGCAAATAATTAGTGAAGTGGTCACAGACTCATAGGTCCTCACATTTTAGGATGATGCCCAGCGTGAGGAAATCTGAAATTTCTTCTTTTCTCAAATGGCCATTTACAATGTAAGGATAAGAAAATTCTTGTTAATAAACTTCACTGGCTTGCACAAGAACCAAAAATGGGCATTGTCATACAAATCACGGTATTAACTGATGGTGCTTAGCTTCCCAGTAGTGTATATAAAGTTTTTTGTATCATTAGAATGCTTAATTTGTTTGTTGCCAGCAGGGTTGGTGCTGTACCATTCAGCTTATGGTAGTTCCATTACCATTAGATAGTAGTTGTGCTGGAGCCGTGTTTCTTTGTTTATTTTTTTTCTTCTTCTTCCATTTCTTTATTTTAGGTTTGTTTCTTCGCTTGACTTATTGCTGTAAATGGATTTTTCTTCTTTTGCAGAGCCTTTCACTTTGCGCATAAGTTGTGGAGCTCATGCAAAGGTTGAAACAGCCCCAACCCATACCCTCTGGTCCAAGGATTTTGGTTATACAGGAGGGAGAACAGAAAATGCATCAACAACAAGCTTTATTGTTCCTCCACTTAAAACAGTTCGTTATTTCCCTCTCTCTGATGGGCCAGAAAATTGTTATAACATCAATGGAGTACCCAATGGACACTATTCAGTGAGAATATTCTTTGCATTGGTCAAGGAACCAAATTTTCTGAATGAACCTCTGTTTGATGTTTCAATTGAAGGCACTCAGATCTATTCTTTACCATCAGGGTGGACAAATGACGATGAGGAATCATTTACTGATGCTCTCATATTTGTTTCAAATGGTTCTGTCTCCACTTGCTTCCATAGCACTGGCCATGGAGGTCCAGCTATACTTTCACTCGAAATTCTTCAAGTAGGCAACAGAGCATATTATTTTGATCCCCTGTGGGGTGAGGGTTTTATCCTTAGAACTGTCGTGCGACTAAATTGTGGTAGTAAGGTTCCTATGTATGATGAAGATCTTGGTGGGGATCACTGGGGCGGGGATAGATTCTGGAGTGCACTTGATACTTTTGGGCAATATTCTGACCGGGTTTAGTCACTGAAAATAGCATCAAGCAAGCATCAGTTTCCCCAAACTATTACCCTGAAAAGCTTTATCAGACAGCACTTGTTGGTACTGACAGTCAGTTAGGTTTATCATACACTATAGGTGTGGATCCTTCAAAAAACTACTCAATTTGGTTGCACTTTGCAGAAATCGATCCTACAATTACAGGTGAAGGTCAAAGGGTTTTTGATATCTTGATAAATGGTGATACTGCATTCAAAGATATTGATATTGTCCAATTGAGTGGGGGCACTTACACGGCTCTTGTGCTGAACAAGACTCTTGCTGTTGATGGAAGGACTTTGACAGTAACCATACACCCTACAGAAGGAAATCGTTCCATCATCAATGCTATTGAGGTTTTTGAAGTTATCCCGATGGAATCAAAGACTTCAACGCAAGAAGGTAACTTTGCAGATTACTTCATGTATAATTTAGTTGATTCTGTTTGGCAGCTTTAGCTTTCATAAGTAATATGAAAATGAGATTGCTAAACTTTTCAAGAGCCGAATAATTTTCTGTAGCATTTGAGTGAATTCACTGACCCAACAAAGCCTTATCCTAGTCATTTGGGTTTGGTGCAAGATTCTGTTCCACCCTTCCATTTATTATTGCCTATGAAGAAACTTTGCTTTATAGGCTGCAGCTCACAAATCTGTGACAGTGTTCAGGCTTGTTGAGTTTCTGAGCTAAGGCTCTAATTGGAGGGATGGTCTAGTTGATCAAATATAATTCTGTCTCGTAATTCTCAGTTTTAGATTGTTTTTGTCACAAACCGTCACCAGAAAGGGAGGGCAGAGGGAAGTGAGGAGAATTTCTTCATGATAAGCAATATAGAAGGCAAACTGTAGTTGCAAAATAGAAGATGTGGATTCTTGAAAAACTAGAATTAGAAAGCACTGTATGAGAATATACTTCATTTTACTTCATTCGCCATTTGATGTGGCTGTTGGTGAAATACTCAACTTCTATTGTCGTAGTTCCGACCTTGAATTGAAAGGTGCTATTGATGGTAATGGCATCTGATGAGGGCTGTGGTATCCCTTTGATGTCAAAAGTATAAAATCTCTGTTTCAGATATAGGTCTTGATTTGGCTTTGATTCCACCCTCACCATTCTATTTCTTTTCTGTTCTTCCAAAACTTTGTTGGAGTTTCAATTTTTTATAGTAAACATAAAATTCTCAAGTTCCTAATGAAAGTAAAAAAAGCTTCACAGTTGAATTCCTATATTCTGTATCTTTTTCCTCACTTCATTATATTTCTTTTATCTTCTTATCCTTTATTTATAACTTCTTTTCTTGTTTCTTACTTTCCTTTTTCCTAAAAGGTTGTCGCTTGAGATTGTAAGTGTGCATTTGGATCCCCCAAAAAAAATTCCAGGACATGCATGCAATCCGTCCTTTCAATTGTTTCTACCTATAACCTATGGCCGCCTATTTTTATCCCCAATACTGTGCACAGCTCAATTATTTTTATCTCCCAATTTCATTTTCTGGGGGGCCCCCGCTTCAACAAAGCAAGGACCACTATGGGAGGTCAAACCAAGGACCTATGGAAGTCGGGGCTCCCGCTCACCTTTAATTGTTTCAATTCCATTCAATGACTTCGTTAACAACATATCTGTCAAGAAAGGAAGAAATGAATCAATAGGACAAATTCAACCTAGAAAACAATCCAATAGAATAAAAGGGGTGTACCTAGGGCATAAGGCTACCTTTAGCAAATCACTACTACCTTTAGCAAATCACTTAACCTTGTTCATCTTCGGCACAAGAGTGCTTATCAATGAGCTATTACGCACTCTTTTAGGGGTAGCTGCTTCTAGGCAAACCTCCTAGCTGTCTTTGCACCTAACCTCCTTTATCACTGAGTGGTCATTTAGGGGACTTCGTTGGTGATCCGAACTGTTTCCCTCTCAAAAATGAAGCTTATCCTTCGTTGTCTCACTGGCCGATCTTGACCCTTGTGTTTTTAGAGGGGGGTCATATCTAGTATTCAGAGTTTGCCTCGATTTGGTACAGCTCTTGCGGCCCACACCAAAACAGTGCTTTACCCCTAGATGTTCAGTCAACTACTGTGCCTCAAAGCATTTCGGGGAGAGCCAGCTTCCTTTGGTTTTGAATGACATTTCAGCCCTAACCACAACTCATCCACTGATTCTTCAACATCACTCGGTTCAGACCTCCACTTAGTTTTACCCAAGCTTCATTCTGGTCATGGATAGATCACCCGTTCAGGTTCAGGTCCATTAGCAGTGACAATTGCCCTATCCCTATCAAGACTCACTTTCGCTATGGCTTTGGTGGGTTCCCTTAACTAAGCCATTGCCTATGAGTTGCCATCTCATTCTTCAATAGGCAGGCGGTCAAAGCCCTGGTCTCCTCCCATTGCTTGGGAGCTTACGGTTTCATGTTTTATTTCACTTCCCGATGGGGGTTCTTTTCACCCTTCCCTCATGGTACTGCTTCGCTATTGGTCACCCAGGAGTATTTAGCCTTTCAAGGTGGTCTCACACTACTAGTGTCTGCGGAGGTTCATAACATTTGTAGTCTTAACCTGCTTTGTAGAGAGACTTCTTGACTTGAACCTATAACCACTAGGTTGCATACTTGCAATGGAGCAACCTTTCTGTTGCACCAAGTTCTGAAATTTAGCATGTGACCAGTCTAGACCTTGCCTTGTCTATCCAATTTTAGGAATTTCTATGCATCTCCCATGTGGCAAAACTATGTGGATCTTGGAAAGGGACGTCTTTTGATCTAGAACCTAGGTAGATTGGAACGAGTGGGAATGAACCTGCTAGGCCTAATTCAAGCCATCATCGGAGGCAAGCTCATACCAGCCAGCTGGTCAAAGTAGAAGGTCCCTGTTAGGACCCTCTGAGAGCTGAACTTGTCTTTCCCCAAATCAGTAAATAGAAACAGTGACTACTCAGAATTATAAATGAAGAACAATAAAATAGCCGAGAGTTAGCTTTCATTCCATTGCTTCACTATGACAATCATATGAGAATTGAAACAACCTACATTCTCTTCACTGATAATCAGTTCTTGGAATAACAAAATAAACAGAACTAAACTGTAAACAATCACCACACAAGACCATTCCCTGTGCCTGAGAGGCTCCCTCTCCCTGCAAGCTCAGCTTGCTGTTCTCCCTTTCCTCCTCCCCTAACTCTCTCTCACTATCCTCATATATTCCCTCCTCCAGCCTGCGTAACAAACTCTTACTCACCTATCCAATGTCCTTCTGCCACCTGGACTGTCGATTCTGTCCCTCTGCCATTATCAGAATGTTGGTTGCTGTCCACTAAGGGATTGCCACTTGTCCTTTCCCTTTCACTTGTTGCGAGTGTTGCTGTGTTGTGCTCCCCTGCACCAGCTGCTGGTGTTGCTATATTCTCCCCTGTATCAGCTACTGCTACTGCTGTCTTCCCCTGCTTATTTCTACGTTTGTACACCTGAGTAATAAGGGGCGTATCAACACCTTGCTCCATAATTTTCACCAGTCAACCTAGACAACAGATGAAGAATGGAGGCTAAAACACTGTTTGCGATACTGTTCACGTGAACAGTGTCACAGCCCATTATTTGGCATATTGAAAATGTTCATAGGGGATTTGGTGGGCCCCAAGATCAGATTACATAAAATTTTTATTCTTGGGAGATTTAGGACCTTGGTTTAGTTTGTATGTTAGTTATTTATGCATGTGTTTGAATCATAAAACCTAATAGTTGCTAATTTTAATTAGTTCCTATTTTCCATAAGATCCTATTGTCACTAGGTACTAGGTTTAGTTTCTATTTTCAGTCTACTGAGTTTCTATTGATTGTAAAGCTATAATAGGCCCTTACATTGCAATAGAAAGGAAGGCTTTTGGAGAAATTGATTTGCAGTATAGTAGCCTCAATTATGGAGTAAAATCCATGTTCAACAGCTAAGATAGCTGTGGGTGAGAGACCCGGGGCTGAGATAGCCCATCCCCTACCCCCTTTCTTCTATCTATTCTTCTTATCTTTTTTTATTTTCTTCTTTCTTATGTGAAAAAAGCCCTAGTTATTATATTTCGTCTTCATTATTGTACTGATCCTGGTTGCAATTGATCTCCCACTGGTTTATTGGGTTCAAGGTTGATTCTTGCATTATCCTTACACTGGATCTTATAGGGGCAACTGCTCCTTCTTTCAATTACCTGTAATTCTCTTGGCCTTTTGGGGAACTACTTGATGGGTACACTTAAGAATAAAATTCTAAATCTGCACTATCCTATGCATACAAAATCCTTTTTCTGGTTTGCATCGAAGAGAATATTATTTAAACATTATTTTTTTCGTGTTATTACTAATTTGATCTTGTCAATATCTTTCAATAGTTTTGGCTTTGCAGGCACTGAAGAATGCCTTGGGTTTTCCTCTTCGTTTGGGCTGGAATGGTGATCCATGTGTTCCCCAACAACATCCATGGAGTGGACTTGATTGCCAGTTTGACCGAAATCACACCAAATGGGTTATCAATGGCCTGTATGTGCTTAATCTTTAGTATGTTTAGTACTTTCTATAGACTCATCTCACAAGAACATGATGATGACTTGGCTTATCTCTAATAAAGGGAGCGGGCTTTTAGTGCTAAAGTTACCCTCTTCAAGGTTCAAGAAACTTAGAAAGTTTCAGATGCCAATTTGGCAAAGGGTTTCAAGGCCAGATTGCCAAATAGGTCCCAGAGCTTTTAGGAACCTTATTTTAGGCCCTCTAAATATTGGAAATCTCTTGTTCAGAAAAATACACCGAAAATGGAAACTTGACATTGAAGCCTAGTTTGGTTGTATAAATTGTACGCAATAGCCTGAAGTAGATCTCCTATCATTTAGACCGTCTGCCCAGTCAACATCAGTGGATGCCTCAACCCGTAAGTGAGTCTGAGGAGAGAAGAGCATGTCTTTTCCAGGGGAAGACTTCAGATATCTCAAGATTTATAATTCAGCCTCCAGACAACTAGAATGAGTATCAACTATCAAGCACGTATTAGCAAACTACTCTTACAACAAATGCTGCCTCAGGCCTTTGTGAGACACATAAATCAAACATCCAATCAATGTTTAAAAGAGCTGCCGTCATTGACAACATGTCAATGTTAGATAACAGAACAAGTGTATAATTTCTTTCAGAAAGAGACAGTCCTTGAGCAAAATGAGCAACTTTGTTTCCCAGATATTATCAAAGATTCCCAGTTTTTTAAACTTTAATTTCTGTCCACAAATTGGCCTCTAGTTTGTCTAGTTCACTAACATCACTTCCACTTAGGACTGCCATCCACATAGACAAAGAAAATAATAATATGTTGGCCCCTCTTCTTGTTGATCACCATTTCTCTGAATATATTCAATAGACACCACAGCTCTATGGAGTAGATCGATCCATGCTTGAGGGGACTATTTCAGACAATATATGGCTCTCTTCAAATTGCAGACCTTTCCTTGTGCTTGTAAAGAAGCAAAGCTAGGATGGATTTCCACATATACTCTCATATTGAGAGGTTGAAGATCCCATCCCTACTTAACAGCACAAGAATTGATTACCCTGACAGCATTCATCTTGCCAGTGGGCACAAACATTTCCTGGTAATCAATCTCATAGGTATGGGAAGAACCTCTAGCCACCAGCTGTGCTTTAGGGCACTTGTCTCTTCATTCATTCCTTCTTTCCGTCATGAATTAGCTAATGCCACTAACTAGGTGTTAGGAAACAAAGTTGTAGAAAGAAAGTATGAAATCAAGTTAGAAAGGGAATGCTAAGTATAGAACTACTAAGAGGAGATTTCAAATATCAATTAGCAATTGCTAAGTCAAGATTAGGATTAGAAGCAGACTAAGAGGAGAACTTGGAATGGGTAGTGTCGATGACTGGGGGCAGTTGTGGCTCTTTCATGCCATATTCATCGAGAAAAGTCTTCAAGGTATTGAGTTCCCTGGTTCCTCTAAATAAAGGCTACTATTGTTTTCTCCAGGTATTCCATCCTCAAGTTCTATGGAGCAGTCTTCAACTGTGGGGACATAAACATCAACTAATGGCTCAATGAAAGGCAACTCTTCACTTGAAGACTCTTCCTAAGGAGGTTTTCAGGTAGCAAAATAGGCTTCAGATTCCTGAAAAACTACATTAATGGTGACAGGTAACTTCCTAGTAGATGGATGATAGCACTGATACCCCTAATGAATTAAACCAAATGGTGTTTTGGCAAAGATGCAATAAAAATAAAAATTGTTTGGTTTTTACAACTTTTTACCTAACTGGGAAATAATATAGATAAAACTCCTAGAGTGGAGGGTGAATAAGCCTCTGATGGTGTGTGTTGCTGGTGGCGATGCTTGGGAAAGAATGGAATGGAGAAAGAGAGGGTGGCGGCGGCGCTTGGTGGTGGGCTATTGGTGCAAGAAATGAGAAAGAGAGAAGAGTTCTATGGTTTTAGGATGGTCGACGTTAGGGTTAGAATCTGATATAGATCATAGCTTTTTGATACCATGTTGAGAATGGAGCATGGCTAGTATCACTAATATCAATGCTTCTCATTATTTAGAACAATATGAGGAACAACCTAGAATAGGAATAGGTACAGGGTCTGAAATGCCCCTAGGACAAAAGTACCCTGAACCCATATTGCAACATTGTTTTCTAAATCTTGAATCTTAGCACCTTTGGGAATAATTTTTTTTAAAATTTTTTTTTAAAATAAATTAATGCATTAGCTGATTGGTATGCTTATTTATGTAACCTGTAATTCAGACATTTCTCGGCCTTTATTCATGAGCATATTTTCATTTCACTCTGCCATCTGCCCTTAAGAAAAGGCTTATTTCATGATTGAAATACAAGTTTATTGCTAATGCTTTAGTAACAACTTGTCTTTGCATGTGCAGTGTTCTTGACACCCAAGGTCTACGTGGCTTCTTGCCGAATGACATATCCCAACTACTTCATCTACAAAGCATGTAAGGCAATTCAATAGTAGCTCTTCTTCATTTCTAGATTCTGGAAAAAGAAGTTCAATATTTTAATTCTTTAGGATTTAGATTTAGAAACAGATGATTCACTAGTAACCTTTGGTATAATATTATTTACTGAAATGTAGACATATTTAAGTCGGTTGCAACTACTTATCCCAAACAGCTCATTCATTATGGACTGCGCCTGACATGTAGATTTCTTTCTTGTGGAGAAGACGAGAAGTAGTGTTTGATGCTGACACAATTATCTTTTTCATAGTTGCTTGGGAAATATGAAGTGAAACTATACTATTCCTTTGTAAATTCTGTTTTTATGGCTGTGAAACATGCTGCTTAGTGTTGAGCAGGAGGAATGGCTCCAAATGCATTTTGGATCTTTTCATGGATGGCCTGTATCATTTTCATTGTCTGACACTTACTTTATTATGTTGTATATTATTTATTAGTTTACTGTGCATCTTTGTAGAAACTTGAGTGGGAACAACATTCTTGGGGCTGTTCCATCCTCACTTGGAAAAATAACCAGATTGCAGATACTGTAAGTATGCCCTTTGTCCCTGTGTATGACTTTACCTAATTTATACTTTTGTATGGGTTATATATTGACCTTAAGAAGAGTTTCTCCAATTAATTAATCTCCCCCCAAGAGGGCAAATGCCTGATAATGTGATCAATGTTGAACTATGTCGAAGTTATATCTAGAATTGTCCGAATTGTTGCTTCTCTCTCCCCCCCCCCCCTTTCTCATATTCATTTCATATGGGGCAAATAGCTTAATTCCAAAGCAAGTTGCCTTCGCTATGCATAGCTTTAGTGCTCTGATACATATATGTAGGCGGCAAATAAGAACATACGACTTTGCCCTGGAAGTATAACTACATTGTTGGGGGAGAGGGGGAGGAGGAAAGTTGCTTTCTTAGCCTTAAGATCAAATGATTCCCATATGTTCTCTTTGGAAGCTAGTATCTCTCGTATGTTGCATCATGTTCAGTGATGACATGAGATATATGACTTTGATGCTCTCACAAATGGTTACTAGTTTCTGGATGGGCACTAAACCATCGGTGAGTTCTTCAACTTGGTTAGTGGTGATAATAAATATTTTCGCCAATCCTTTTATACTAATAGCATTAAGCACCTCAAAACTTAAGCTGTTAGATGGTCAGCCCCTCCTAAACTTAGTTGATGTTGGATTACTCCAAACAGTCTCCCTCATGGGCTGCTGCATATGGGTGCCACTATACATGGCACATGTGGCATCTCACAGTCGGGCCATACTTTATTAAGGTATTGTTGGGTGGTGGCTTTGATAACATATCTAATAGAACAACCCAAAGGCTCTCATTTTCAAGTAGAGAGGCCTAACTGTATATTCATGGAGTCATTCATGTTATTGTCCCTAAAGTTAGCAAAGAATCCTGGTTTGTGGGTTGACTGTTAGAGCACACATTTGCTAGACATGGTCTTATATTGTTGAAGTTGATGAACTGAAGGAATATTGGATGTTCTCCCAAGGCCCCTAGAACTGATATATTCTTCTTGTGAAAGAGGGATCCAATTTGTTGAGTGTGTTACTAATTCCAATTCATTCTTCTTGAACTTTGGTTGGTATAATTCGAGAGAAGTCAACTCTGCCAGTGTTTGCTGCCGGTCCCAAGCCTGGGTAAAGGAGGAAGGTTGGTGCATCAGGTCGGCAGCTGGCACTGGAAAATCCCAGGCAAACCCTTTTTACATGGATTCTGCATAATTAGATAAAGGTAGAACTTGCCTTACCTAATGGTCTAAGTACCATTGAATTCCTGAAAAAATGTGGATTAGCTGACCTTAATATTTTTGTCACAATATCTAAGGCATTTGGGTTTCCAAGTGCAACTGATTACTCTAATGGAGTAAAAGGGAATACAAACTTGCTATTTCCATATCTTGCATAATAAGAAAATGTTGAAACAATATGGTGGTCTAAAAGGAGGCGTGGGCATGCTGGGTGTGGAGGAACCAAACCAGGGTAATGGTTAGTCCATATATAAATATGATTTAAGTACACCCTGCAGCTGGTCGACCTGGGAATGAACATTGTCTCAAGTACTGGTTCTATTTTGTATTAAGAGCTCTTTGATTTTTGAATTTTATGTATTTCCATCTGGTAATTTTTTTTTCTAATGTCTTCCAGTAATATTTTTAATTGCATATGATTGTACTGCAGAGACCTTTCCTACAATTTTTTCAATGGTTCGATCCCTGAAAGTCTTGGGAATTTAACGTCGCTTGAGATACTGTAAGAACATCTGTCTTGAAGTATATCTACATGAGTGGGAGTATAGAAGGAATATTGAAGAGAGTAGCTAATCTGGATGGTGGTAATGCAGAAATCTTAATAGCAACAGGTTATCTGGAAGAGTCCCTGCTGCGCTTGGGGGAAGGCTTCTTCACGGAGCAAGCTTCAAGTATGCCTCTGGTTTTTATACCTCATCTTCTAGGGACTAATAGGCTAGGAAACATGGTTGTTACAATGACTAAGCACTGGAATGAAGATACTTACTATAGCAACCTGCAGTTTTACTGCGAATGCAGGTCTTTGTGGTATACCTGGACTACCATCTTGTGGGCCTCACCTCTCAGTTGGAGCAACAGTAGGAATAGTATTAGCGGTTTTTGTGGCACTTTTACTCACTGTTGGTGGCTTATTTATCTCGTGGAAAAGAAGGCAAAATATTCTCCGTGCACAGAGAATTGCTGGTAAGGAAACAAATTGATCTCTTAGCTTAGTTTAGCTTGCGTGCACATGAACCTGCTGTTGCATGGGCTTTTTACTTTCACAGGAACTTGATATCTGCCCACTTTTGCCTTGTTACAGCAAGAGATGCTCCTTATGCAAAAGCAAGGACCCATTTTGTGCGTGATGTGCAAATGAATCGGCATCATCATGGTGCTGAGCACCACTTCAGAGCTGCCACCGAGAATGAGTCTAACTAGCTCTCTTGATTGACCATAACTTCTGGTTCCAACCAATTTAATTATGCTCACTGTATTCCTGCTACAGATCAATTTTTCAGGTCAGTTTGCCTCTGGCTGAGCTTTGAATTTCTATTAAATGCTTTCAAAGCCTTGCATGGAAAGCCCTTGGCAGCTAATGAGAAGACACATTGTTCTCGAAAGCTTAGCTAGCTTACATGCACTTGGGTGGTCTTGTATGTTGTATATCTTTCATGTATATTCCTCATTCTTTTTGTGTTATGGTTTTCTGCTGAGAAACACTACATCGATATCAAATGTCAATTTAAAATTACAGTCCTCAATCTGTATATATGACTGACTGATACAGTCCTTGCATTGGCATAATGCGTGGCTATTATTGCTCATGTGTGCCTGTATAACCATCATATATCCTGGAGTTTTTTTACGTGTGGGTCCTCTTAGTAGAGGATAAACTAATGTTGGGTCTTCTTAGTGTAATAAATTACATTTAGGGTCCCAAAGGAATTAACACCACCTCTCACTGTTAAGTGTTTTCAAATTTTAAACTTAGAGGGCCCAAAATACCTCTCAAGTTGTTTAATACATATGATATGATTAAAAATCCCCCTCAATATCCTAATGTTATCAATCATGTAAGTGAGTGAAGGGGTGAACCCCTGTCGGAACCATCGCCAAAAACCACCCTACTGAACACCAACCCTTCATCCCCCCCCCCCCCAAAAAAAAAAAAAAAATAAATAAATAAAGGCCCATGCCGCCACTATCGCCCGGCAAAGCTCTCTTCTATTACTTCACTGAAGCAGTTTGTCTGTACCTTCAATCATTTTGTTCAATGGAGGTCCTCTCTCTCTCTCTCTCTCTGGGTTCAATTTTAAGATCTTTTGATATGGGCTTTGAGAACACAGATAGTAAAACTATCGCGTGGCTGCTCTTCATTGGCTTCTGGAGCTTCAGAGAGGATAGTCTCCTTCAGGGTGAAGACTAATGGGATGTATTTGACCCTCAATAAGAAGAGCTCTTGGAATAGGGTAGGCAACCTACTGTTCATTGAATCTCTCATCGGCGTTGGCTTCTCTTACACCTACACATTGTCTGATCTACATGCTCAGAAAATGGTTTTGTGATCTGCATTTTTTTTTTTTTTTTTTTTTTTTTGGGGTTGCCAACCCTAGTTTTCAAGGCTTTGCCCTAACTAATCCGGTGTTCGACCCGGGTCGCACACCTGGCTGTGGTGGGTGAGTCTCCCAGCGGGGATTTTTTGCATCCATAAGGTTTGGATACCGGAACCTTGCTTAAGCGGATCAAGTTGCTTACCACTTGGACCAACCCCCGTTGGTTGTGATCTACACTTCTAATGCATTTTCTTTCTGATCAATTGTTATGGTGAAAGACATGGTGATGATGATGACTTCACTCATTTGTTGAATCAGCAATGAATGCTCTGGAATTCTTTAACGGATGGTTGGATTGGTTTGTTACTGGTTGTTGAGGTGGTGGTCGTGGTTTTCTTTTCATTTTTTATGTCAGTAGGGTGGCGTCTGAGGATGGCTCCAACAGTCCTTTAGGCAAGTTGAAAGAAAAAGATGGGTGAAGGGATTTCCTCTTCACACACTTATAGTTGATTACAATGGGGTATTAAAGGTATTTAGTCATATCATATGAATTAAACAATAGCATTGTAAAACATTCTCTCCCCACCTTTTATTCTTTGGCTTTTGCTTTTGATGTAATTGGTACTTTGTATCCCAGGGGCTTTTCTTTTAAATGAATTCAGCTCTTCACCAAAAAAAAAATAATAATAAAAATTTTAGTCATATCATATGAATTAAATAATAGCTGTAAAACATATAGCTGGATATTGTCGAAATTGAGAAATGCAAAATATATGTCAGATTTCGTCACGATATATTGTGTTGTTAAAAATTTAAATGCACTCATGTCGCTGTCAACGCATCAATCTCAAATTTCAACATTCAATTTTAATTTTTGAATGTCCAACCAAGCTTTTCATTCTCAAATGGTTCCAAACTCCATTTAAAATTTTAAATTAAATGTATTTGATTTGATGCTCCCAATAATGGAGGCTCTTATTAATTAATGCCGCTAGTTCCCAATGTCTATACAATTATATATATTAATATGTATATAATCTATAAGTATAGAACAAAAGGGTAAATGAAACCGGACAAAATTTTAGGGCAAAATTTTAGGGCTAAATATCGGCGATATTCATTGGGGCAAAAATTCATTGCTTTGGCAATTGAAGGATATTTTAGTCCCTTCAAGTTTGAAATTTGAAAATTTGACCACAAAAGATGGTGTTAGTTGTTTTGGACCTAGACGTAATTTATTGCACTAAGGGAATCCAACAATAGTTTCCACACATTAAATTTTTTGGTCCCTCCAACTATTTTATAGGAAAGAGACAACCAAACAAGTGAAATAAGGGAAGAAGGAGGGCTGTGCACCATCCTTGTTCCCTTGTTACATCAAGGGGAGAAAGTAATAGGGATTCTACATGATTAGTTTATCCTCTACTAAGAGGATCTACACATAAAAAAAAAAAAAAAAAAAACTCTATATTTTAAAGGGAAGAGACAACCAAACAAGTGAAGTAAGGAAGAACGATGGATGGCTGTGCACCGTCCTTGTTCCCTTGGTACATTGAGGGGAGAAAGTAGGATTCTAGTTGATTAAAGTGAATTTGTATGCAGTAACTCATCATCTCATCGATAAAAGATCTCTCAAGATCTCCCCTCACTTTTGCTTCACCAGAAAGTGAGTAAACAGAAGCAAATTTCTCTTTTTCCTTTCAGTGTTTTTCAGGTTTTCTCTCTACATAAAGTTCAAAATTCACAAGCAAGCTTTACCAAAAAATAAAAAAATAAAAATAAATAAAAATTCACAAGCAATCCTAATTGAGTTTGGTTAGGCTCTTGTAAAATCGGCTGACAAGAAAAATCCCAGCCTCCACCACCTTACCTGTGTTTTTGGGGTTCATTGCTTATCTAAACTGCATTTCCTATGAGATACTTGATAAGGATGAAACAAAAGGTTTAAAGTATCGGTATTGGGTATCGTATCGGTCAAGTGATTTTAAAAGACGTATAATCCTGTATCGAGTATTATATCGCTCTGATTAATATATTTTAGTGTAATTCAATGGAAAGACGTATCAAGGTGTATCGTTTTGATTTGGTCAAATATGGATACGTAACGGCTAATATCGTACAATGTCATAAAATACTTTAAACCTTGAATGAAACTGTTCAAACAATTTTCCTAGTGGATGTTTACCTGTTTGCTTTCTGGTTTAAAAAGGAGGAAACTTCCATCCTTCCATGAGTCAGACTTTATTGTTTTAGAATATGTAGGTAAGGACAATGTGTGAGATGTGGACTTGTTAATTTATTTTTACTTTAGAAAAGTGACATTGAAAGTGAAAGTGCAGTGCACTTGCTAGGTATTCGGCCGAAGGCTTCATTAGTGGATATTTTCCTTAAACAAAGCAATTAAGTCTCCTTCCCTGCATGACATTGACTCTCTGAAGCATCTTTATCAATACCCAATTCTTTTTAGTTTTCTAAAATGTCTCTTTACTGCTAAAGTCAAGATTTTATATAGAACTTCCTTTCGTTTTCCTTTTAGTGGTGAAGTCAAGATTTGTAGGAGGAAGATTATAATGATTTAGGAATTTATTAATGTTTCTTAGTTCTAAAGACACCAAATCCTTAAACATAAGCTACTTTTGAGGCCTATAGGTGATATTCTCAACAAATTTGAAGAAAAGATTACTAATCTCTATCATCTAACAGAAAACAGTGGAAAACATAGATTTTGTTACATTGGGCTAGACTTAGACTTTCCTTGTACCGGTTGATATGGCTAAGGTAGAGTCAGGATAATTGAATAAGTGAAAATTTGTGTTTTCTTTACATGTTTTCACTGTATTTAGGAGGAGAGCACACTTCTGAGCACTGATAAAATTGATAAAAAAAATAAGACATATGAATAAAATTTAGTCCATATGAATGGGAGAATATTGAGTGTTGGGAGAAATGAAATTTTGATGGGATTTGGAGTTGAAAATGGCCTGAGAATGGACAAATTATCTTAATTAGGAATGAGAATTGAGAGGGTGAGACAAACTTCTACATATGTTGAAAAATAGGAAGATCATGGGGGGCCCAATTAGGGTTTTGGGTTGTGAAGTGAACGATGTGGATACAAAATGAGATCACAAAAGATATCAGAGCAAGCAAAGATAAAGATAGAGGATTCCAGCACAACTTCACCACCACATAGAGAAGATGGAATGCAACTTCTGTGTCTCTCACTGGCACAGTAGTGGGCAGAGTGGAGTTGAAAGAAAGAATGACATCTCTATCATATAGACATATCCAAATCTTGCAGCCACTACAACCTTAAAATTTTCAGTAGCTTTATGAAATGGAGAGTAGCCTATGTCAAGGACGATAAGAGTGAAATTATTTGTTTCCATCAAATCCTTTTGGAGACAACATGTGTGAGTAGTGCAACTTAGGGAAAAGAAGAAATTTAATTTTTGTTAATTTTTTTGCATGTGTTTCCACTACACAAGTGTTTTAAAATAGTAAGTGTTTGCTAATATTTTCGTTCTAAAAGATTCATTCTTTGTATAAAATAATTTTCACATATTTCTCTGGCGAGAGACTATTGTTTGTCTGGAAATAGGTAGTAGATAAATCCATTTTGAAAATATTTCTAATTAGACGGATCCTCCTTTTCAACTACTTCAACTATTTTTGAGCACCCCATAGCTAACAATAGCATTTTCAGACAAATGAGAGTTTGATTACTTATGCATGATTCATCGTCCATTCAACTTTCCAATACAAGGGGGTTTGAAGAGAAAAAAGCCTTTCTAGGTCCCAAGCTAACATTTGTCTGGAAATGCTAAATATTTGATTCCATCGATAAATCCATTTTCTTTTGGGTCTTCCAATATCAATACGTGGATTGTTTTGCTTCTACATCTTTCAGATGAAAAAAAGATCTTTGAGAGTATAACCTTCACAGATCAGAAAAAGAGTACTTGAGCTTTCCAAGGTGTAGGGCAAAAGAGATGGTGAAGAGGATTCGCATGTAACGGTCGGGGTGGGGAGGGTCTCCAGAGACCCAGACCCTATTACTCAAACCATTTTATCAAGTTTTTGTCATTGCAAAGGTCGTTATTAGATGAATTTCATCATTTGTTGATTCCTTAAAAACCAGGGAACGGGGGACATTTAAGAAGAAAAAAACGCAAAAATTCTTCAATAATACTTTTATCAATCAAAGAATCAAAACTTATTGGTGAACAACGTATTCTTGGTGCCATGAAAGTGAAACCACTATTAACCTTTGAGTTTGAAGTTTGAACCGTGTTGGTCCTCTAGTCTAGTCTAAAAAGTGCCGGTGTCGACGCGCCGCCCAACCGAGTCAACAGCTAAACCACAACCGTATAAGACGAGTCAATGACTCAGATGTGTTTTTTTTTTTGGGTAGAACTGTAGAAGTAGAACTCAGACGTGTCTGAGAGTTGTCAGAAAATAAAAATGATGAAGAGCGAAGGAAACTCAAACTCGGTGTTGCTTGTTCCCCGCAGTTCGACACGAAACCCTGTTAGGAGTTTGGGGTGGTGGGAAAATCGGAACCACGTGTGACCCAGAATTTCTCTCTGCTTGCGTCACCCCCCTCGAAAAGCTACGCTCTCACTCCCACTACCCGACAAAAAGCACGCTTCCCACCGCTTTCTCTCTCTCTCTCTCTCTCTCACGGGACACGACGCACGCCACTGGCATGCAAATGCAAATGCAAATGCAACTGCAAATTATCAGCACTCAGCAGTCGTCGGCTTCTTCTGCCGCAACTGACACATTTTTCAAGAATACATATTAACAAAATGTTCAATTAAAATAAAGAAAATAAATGAACCGAAAAAGAAAAGCCCTCTGTAGTCTGTACTGAAGCATATCAAATCAAACAATAGGGCTGACGTCATCTCTCATACACCTACTCCTAAGTCCTAACCCTACCCTGCCGGTCTCGTCTCATCTTTACTGCAACACTGCTTAAGGCGCGTGTAAACCACCGCTTGAATGAATTTGAACCCTCGGTCCCCCACACGAGCTTTCTCTCTTACCCTCCTCTCCCTGTCTGACACGTCCTCTCAGGCGGCGGCTGCTTCTTTCTTCCTTTCTTTCTTTCTTTCTTTCTTTCTTTCTTTCTTCGATTGATTGAGCGGGTTGTTCAGTGGTCCCCCACGCACCACCATCTCACGAACTAACTCACTCACTCACACGCTTTTTACTATTTATATGGAGTAGCGGACGGACGGATGGTATCAACTATCAAGAATGGAAGGGATTGCCGTGCGGTGCCGACGATTACGGGAGAGGAGAGAGTTTTCTTTTTTTCTTTTTCTTTCTCTTTCTGTGAGTCTGTGACTGTGGTCTGTGGGTCCTCTCCATCGACACGGCTTTCTCTTGCGTGATCGACGACGATGGCTTCAACGTCAACTCGAGAGGGTCACTACAGAGGAGTGCGGAAAAGGCCATGGGGAAGGTATGCAGCAGAGATAAGAGATCCGTGGAAGAAAACTAGGGTTTGGTTAGGCACTTTTGATACTCCCGAAGAAGCTGCTCTTGCTTATGATGGCGCTGCTAGATCTCTCAGGGGTACTAAGGCCAAGACTAATTTTCCTCCTCCTCCTCCTCCCGCTCAATGCCTTCTCTTATGACTTTGACCTTAACCTCCCTTCCTCTGATCTCTGGCCTGCTTCCTCCTCTCGTTCTTCTTCATCTTCTTCTTCTTCCACCTCCTCTTCTCGTGCTGCTGGATTCGTTTTCGGAGAGTTACTGCACACACGGCTTCCGAGGGAGATGACCTTCCGTGTAGAGGATCTCCGTCCTAGAGCTGTCGATGTCTCCGCTACAGTCCAACCGCCGCCGCCTCCTCCTCCTGAACCAATGCCTCATCTTCTTCCACCTCCTTTCTGTACGAAGGTGAAGCGTGGCCTTTCCATTGATTTGAACGAACCTCCTCCTCTGTCTGGCTATCATAAATGATGATGATGATTCTTCACGCCTGTTTTTGCATCTACGGAAGCTTGAAAGTTATTACTGTACTCCATCTTCTTCGTTCTATATTTATTATCTTCCTCGTTTTAGGTAAAATTTCTAATCGCTAATGTATTCCATTCATTGTAAATATTTCGTACGGATGTAACGCTTCCGTTTATTTAGTTTATCAAGAAAACGAAATGAAATCTAGTTCTATTTTCATTCGGCAACTTACTTAATTATCGGGTATTTTACGAATCAAAACTAGATTCTTAGGTCGTTAGAAAGGGATATATTAATCAAATCATAGTCTCACAGACGAGATGCATATTCACGAACACTCAAGATTAAAAGTCTCTGTGTGCTTTCCCTTCCCAAAGAGGAGGAGAAGGAGAATATAGTTGGTAATTATTCATGCAAGTGGTGCATCTATAATTAAACAGAAATTTTCGTTCCTCTGTCAGGAAATGCAGCGTGTTGTCACTTCCGGAATCGTTTCTGTGAACCTGATACCAAGGACAACACTCTTTCTTCCTCTTGAAACCAGAAACCTCTGCTCGAGCAGCAGGGATGACGACGGTAAGGAACAGTAAAAATGGGTTTTTGTTTCTTCTTTTATTTTGATATTTTTGAATAAAAGAAAATCTGATGGTGGGGGGGCAGGGCAAGGGGACTTGTAGAAGCAGAAGACACGCTAAGTAAATAGGTCTCTGGGGACCAGCGCAGGAGCAAATGTCAGAAGGAAAAGAAACCGTCAGAACGGGCCATGGGGAAGTGGGTGAGCGAATGAGGAACAGAGGGAGGCGTTCATATTATATAATAACAGTACAGAAGGCTGCGCAGCTTACAGCGACGGTTTTGACGCTCTTGTCAGTACAGTTCTTGTGGTCCCCGCTTCCTGTCGCTATCTCTCTCTGAACCTTTAAAAATTAAAACCACATAATCACGCCATGTTCTGTTTCTCTCTTACAGATTAGATATGAATGGGTCAAGTCAGTATAGGCTGCAGGGTATGATTGATATGAGTGGCAGAAGTGAGTGGGGCCTACCTCCGCTGACATACACGTGTTTTCCCAAGCGTGGTTTACACCTTCATCTGCGCTGCCAATTTCACCAAAGAACCTTAACTGGCGGGCCCCACCTCCTCTCCTTACATTACCCACTGCAAGATCTGTCGGCAGGAGAAGACTTTGTCCTGATGAGACCTCCCTTTTTTTTTTTTAATCTTTTAAAATAGTATATTTATTTGTCTCCTTTTTAAAAAAAAAAACTATTTATTAATATCAAGTCATGGATATTACTGTTAATTCCTTTTTCTTTTTTTTTTTAAATAATTAAAAACCCCATGCCCATGTCTGTACTTGCACTTTTTTCTATTCAATGAATCAATGAATAGAACCCATACTGCATCAGAAACGTACATGCAGCGATCGACGTGAACCGTGGGGCTGGGCTGAGGTGAGGTGGAGTCAAGCTAAGCTAAGCTAGAACGCTGCTACGTTTAATCAGAAAAGGTCTGTTTGGATGAGTTTTCCTCTTTCCTTGGTCGTCTCCCACTTCCGTCACCCTGAGGGGTCCTTCCTTCAACCTGTCGGTGACGGCAGTGGATTTTGCATTCATTTTGACAGTTGTCCATTAAACAGTTGTATGGTGTTCTAAGTGGGGAGCAGCCAGCTCATACGACCACCACCTGGAAAATGAAAACCCCTAAAAAGGTTTTAGATAATAAAAGAGCCATTTTTTCTTACCTTTTTCTCATTCTTCTCGGAGGATAGAGACACATATCAAGTGACAGTTGATGCCACAACTACCCCTTCTAGAAACGCCGTTAACTCGCACGTCCTTTCCGTTTTCTTTTTCTTTTTCTTTTTCTTCTTCTTCTTCTCAGGAGAACTCATCATGATGTATGCCATGACCATCATGGATGATATAGGGATATCGATGGCGATGGCGATGGCGAGCCATGACGATGACGACCATCCGTGTAAGTTGACCGCGTTTTTCTCCCCGGGCATTAAGGATAAGGTACATTTTAAAATAAAGGTAGAATTAGAAAGCCTCGAATATTAATTATTAATAGGAAGAGTGGGAAAGAAGAGCAAGGGGCAGATACGAACGTACGCTGTCTTGTTCTATTATATTTTGAATTCAATATTCAAATATATTCGGGTACAATACGGAGAGATTTTTATATTCTATAACCCCATATCTATATATCTATGCATGTCAGCCTATCCCATCCGTCCATTCTTATCAGAATCTAGATACTTTTTCAGGTTTATAGGGTCAGAACGTAAAAGAATACGGAAGCCTGAAGGTACCCTACCAAGGTAGTGCAGAGCGTAGGACGTAGGGTCGTGCCTCTTCAGTGTACGCAAGTAACGAGCAGCACCGTATACCGTACGATCAATATTGA
Source organism: Hakea prostrata (assembly GCF_041222555.1). Lineage (NCBI taxonomy): Eukaryota > Viridiplantae > Streptophyta > Magnoliopsida > Proteales > Proteaceae > Hakea > Hakea prostrata. The sequence goes on from NC_142608.1 coordinate 17,706,557, forward strand.
GATCTCATGTGACATTTCCATATGGACCATCCGTTTCATAAAAACGTATTTTAATATTTTTCATAAATAGACTGTCAATATCAAAATCTCGATCTTACTGCATTGCAGGTGTTGGGCATTAATTATGCAACACCCAAATAATGTCCATGATATAGAGGAAAAATTTCTACAACTCCAGATTCACCCAACACTTTTTAAAAACGGACGGACAAGATCCAAATCTTGGTTTTACGTTGCAGGTGTTGCACATTAATTACGCAGCACCCAAGCAACGTCCAGGACGTAGAAGGAGAATCTCTATGACTCCATACGATCACCCTACCCCTCAATTAAAATCTTCACCAACTCAGACGTCGACAATGGAGGGTTGGCAGAGCTTAAGATCTCTACTTCTCAATGGATAGATTGTGGGTTTGACCCTTGTGGATGGCATATCCCCTGGCCAAAATATATATAAAGCTCCTATTCCCAAAATACAACTCAGACTTCACTCATGAACGTAGTTATTTATTTTGGATTCAAGAATTATTTGGACCGAGAATTATTAAGAATAATTAGATTAATCAATTTTTTTGGGTTCGGTCAACAAAGCGGTCAAAAAGGCGCACAAATTATAATTCGGATTTGGATTCAAATTCAAGAATTACTCATTTGCTAAAATAAAAAAACCGGGACAAATACAGGCTCAAAAAGTGATAAACATATAGCAAATTTAGCCTCTCAGCTTCATATCTCGTTCTCCAGTTGAGAATTTCAATCAATTGGTAGATGAATGTGTGGAAATCATCTATAGAAGGAATAAGCGCTGAGAAATCCATGAATGTGTAGAAATTGTTAGTAGAAGATTGAAAAATCAATGAGTTTTCACATTTTTTCATGTCATTATTAACCAAAACTCTCCGCATATAATTTGGTTCAACCAAAATTATTTGTGAATTTTATTTATATAGATAAAAGTTGGGAATTTTACTAAATTAATGGAAAAAATGCAGATTTGGGAGAATAAATCGTATTATTCATATTCGTATTTGGAGAATAATTTGTTAATTATTCGTAGAATTAATTAACTATGGTCATGAATGGAGAGTGGGACGTAAGTAATGATGGGTTTCCCTTGCCCTCATACAAATGTGATCGCATACCCACGAGTCCACGAGGGTACAAGATTGTATCTATGAACTTATATTTAAGAAAAGGGTATAGTAGAGAATTGCATTTCCTTGCACTTCTTTACAATATATTTAAGAAGGGGATTTATTTTTGTCCATTTTATAGGTGCCCATGGAAGTGTGACTTCCTCCTAAATGTGGGGTAAAGGAACGTGAAAGGCTCACAATCTTCTATCCACATGGATAGAAGATCCAAACTCTAGTTAGGTTTTCCTTTTAGAATAATTGATTTTATATGTTAGGAATATAATTACATATAAGGCAGGACATCGTCCCTTGCCCTGAGGCGACTTTAGTCGGACTTACTCTCCACAAAATTTTTGTTTGTGTTCTCCAATCACGATATGTTAGGTTTTTGAAATTCAATGGCTAAGATCTTTCTATTTTCTTAATCATAATAGTAATCCCTACTTCCATATCTAATCTAAACTTGAAAATTTAGGTTATTTTTTGAATCAACATCAAACAGTCACAAAGATTGAAAGGGAGGGGAGGAAGGAGGAAGGAGTAGAAAGATAAAGGTTCAATACTAAAATTTCATTGGTCACCTATTTCTACATAAGAGGCTGCCCCGAAGAGAACTCCAATTTGAGGGAAGTGAGAATAGGGCCAAGGAAGGTACTGCATGCCTGAGGATGCTACTACTGGTGCCAATGACTGTGAAGACATAGACTCCTCAATAGACATTGGCCTTCAATCGAGACCATGGTCATAGTAAGTATCACGGCTATCGGCTTGCGAGTGCCCATAATACGAAGTACTAGAGGAGATACTCATATCCATATCATATTGTCCCACGTGAAGGAGGGACACCATAAATACCCATAGGCCAATAACCTGGTGTGGAGCCTACAAACTCATCCAAGGTCATGGACCCCACCGCTCCTATTAAGTTGCCCGTCGGATCCGAAGGATTAACATAAGAAGCATAGGATTCGTAAGATCCGTGCGGGAGGGTGACATCATCATAACCACCTTTGTGTTGTTACTGGCTCTCATGGCCCTTCCTCCTCCGATGGTGGCTCGGCCTCATATCAGGATATTCACAACCACGATGATGATCACCACCATGATCATAATCTTGGGTGGCATGTGAGAAATGACTCTCCCCAGTGTATCTGAGTGAGGACTACTATGTCTCTGGTAGTGGAACATCTAGACGCTCTTCAAGGCCTCCACCACCACCACCACCATCATCATCATCATCCCTCGCAGTTTGACTAGGCGGGAGTGTGTCATATGGATCGTCATTCTGCCGCTCCTCCCTGCCTAGTGCCATCATCTAATCCTCATCAACAGTGGCAGCTGCCTCTGCATGTGCCTGACCCTATCGAGAGGCCATAAACTCATCCATGTCAACCCCTGCAGCTTGAGTCTGGGTCAGGCCTCTCTCCAGGTTGGTCCAACACCAGGGGAGGAAGGTTTCTAACCATTCGAAGGCGTGCCGGCACCCTAATCATTGTGGAATCATTAGAATCATTAGAAAAGGTAAGAATCCTCAAACCCTCTTCTTTAAGCTTGGTTTCATGGGGTGTTATTCGCAATAAATGATGGATTTGGGTAGTTGTTGCATGTTAGGTCTATTAAATGCTTGTAAATGGTTTTATTTATGTTTCTCTTTAGTTTGTGAGTGATTTATGCGGATCGTTGCAAATGATTTCACGTTTTGACTCTCAGAGACACTCTCGGGCGACTCGCGAGAGCCAAATTTGGGGCCTTTTGATTCATAATAAATTGGATCAAATTGAAGGTACCCTTAGGACCCTATTGCTTCCAATTAAACATTCCCAAAGTTTCGTTTCGATTCAACTTCGAGTCGATGGTGAAATATTGATTTTTGCCGAAACTAGGTTAAGAACGATGGGTTCGAACCTAGTTGGCAGATTAGGTGTGAAACCTAGCCCTAACCTTGACCCGGAAACTCTGTTGTTTGTAAGTCTGATGACCCGGAGTAAAGGAAGAAGTCAACTGTGGGCCATCTCAGTGGAAGATATGAAGTTTGACTTTGAACCCATGGATGTTGATGTTGGTATTTCAATTATGAAAACTTGCTCTGAACTAGAAAGGAAACTGCACCTGAATGAAGATGAGATTAGTTGAAAGACTTGGAGTATTATCTGACTTGGTTCGAAAGCATTTCTACACCCTAGGTATGTCACTTGATGTGTGTGTAAAAGCCCTTTAGGTTTGGTGTTCATTTGATCCTCCAATTCCCTGTTTGGGCTTTGCTAACCTGATTGGTCGATTGATTGGTCGACTGGGCCAGTCAACCAAGCAATCGACCAACTGTGTGTTAAATCCAAGAAAATCCAATTTTAGGGTTTTTCACTCTCTATTTAAACACACTTCGTGTTTCTTAGTGTCCTTTGCCTCCAAAACACTCAGAGAACGTGGAAGATTCGTTTGAATCTCTCTTTGATGATTTCGAAGAATTCTCGGCTAGATTTGAAGTCTCTCATCTCGGATCTGCCAATACAAGGTTCGTAATCTCTTCGGTGTTGTGAATTATCCTTCTTCAATCTTGTTCTTGTTTGAGATTGGGAAGAAGATGCTACATTCTTGCAACCATCTCTTTCATGATCTCATTCTTTTCTTTAGGGTCTATGATCATCATAGTGATCTCAACCCTAACCCTGAAAATTCTTTTTGAAACTCTAATCCTTCTTATGGATCTAATTTCTTAGCCGACTGAATCTAATTTTCATGACATACTTGTATTTGATTCTGATTACCTTTTTCTTGGATGAGATCTAAATCATCCCTAGTCTTTTTCGTGATTTCATAGTATATTTTTCATTGAATTCTAGGGTTTTCACCCAATTGGGGAAACCATGATTTCAAATTGGAAGGTAGTGTTTTTAATCATGATTAATGCCTAATCTTTGCTCCCTTAGTGTTAGAATACTATCCTAAAGTTTTCCTCCAAGTTTCGTGAAGTTCCGAACCCTGTAGATTGAGTTTCGGATCAAATTTCCCGTATTTGCTTCGTACTGACTCTGTTGGTTGACTGATTGGTTGACTGGGTCAGTAGACCAATCAATCGACCAATGAAGTCAGAGGCTCTGTTTTTCGCTCTGTTTGATTCGTTTGCTCTCCAATCTTTTAGGCTTCTTTCCTAATGTTGTATCTATGATTGTTAGGGGTTTAATTGCTAAGTTTGGAACCTCTCTCTTTGATCTTTGGATTATCTTCGACGATAATTAAGGTAAGGACAGTTATTTCATAATAACATAGATCGCGTATACTTTGGTTTCTAATTTAAGAAACTCTGAGTTTAACTACTGTTATTGTATTTTATACTTATGATGTACTACTGTAAGTACAGTAGCACTTCACTTATGTTTTCTTTTTCATTATTCAAGCTTATATGAAATGCTTATTACTACATATTGTATAATGATTGGATTATGCTTTTACATTCTCTTTTGTATGATGAGGTGTTGATTTTGTATGTCATGACCGATCTGAGAATGTGATTGATTAAGTATGGTTTGGGATTGAGAGGTGTCCTTTTGACACTTCTGTCCTTGGACATCAATTGAAATAGTATGGGATGTTTACGGGGTTGCCCATTGACACCTTCCTAAACCATTGGTTGTCATACTTAGGGCTGTCTGGCAGTATTTGGCTAGGATGTCCCCGTTATATCAGACCCTAGTCTGAAGGGTATTGAGACCGAACGACCCGTGGTAGCAATGAGGATTCTTGGGCGCTCAAGACCGATACCAACCCGTGAGAGGACAGGAATCACATTGTGGGGGCCATTTATTAGGAGGGTTGCATATGGCTAGACTTGGGCTCATGGGCGCTCAAGACCGGTAACCAACCCGTGAGGGGACATGAGAGCTTCCCATTTACCATATGTGGATAACCAATAGGGTTGATGAGTCTGTAGTCAAGGACTATGAGGACTCTAGTGTGAAGGATACCGGAAAGGATCGCCAGGGGCGAGGAATGGACGTATCTGGAACTGAGTTGATATGACAGAGTAGATGACTTGCATTTGGCTAGGCTTAACCCTGACATGCACCAATACTTAGACCAATGGTGATGTGAGAGAGCGGTGACCTAACCCCCAGCCATGGAATGTCCCAAGGGATGCCGGACCCATTACCAACCGATGATGAGTGATTTGAGACCTTCCCAAAGAAGTATGGTGCTATGACTTAAAGCATGTCTGCCAATAGAAACCAACTTGCCTTGCTGAGTTCATTCGAACTCACTCCTTTTTGTGCAACCTTTTTGTTAGATTATTCTACAGGTATTGACTACTATGAAGGACAATACGATGAAGCGCAAGCCAATGAAGCATACTACACGCAAGGTGTTGGCAACAATGAAGATCACACTAATGATCCCATGAGCGATCACGTTGCGTACTACGATTAGACATAATGTAGAATGGGAACATCTGTGTTGGATTGATGAAGTCCACTATTTTGAAGATGTTATCTATAGAATAGAAAACTCGTAGTTTAGTTTGACTTTCTTTCCTTAATTTCCTTTAGAAACAGTTGTAATTCTTTCTAGATTTATGTGCTACATTCTGCTGTAACTGTGGAGTGAAATTTCGCTTCACTCTACTTCTCTTTGATGTGCTTACATTTGGTATCATTTTTTGCACTCTGATTATACTGATATTCATTTCCTAATTTAGATCTTTTGTTTATAATATTAAAACGTTGATTATTTTCTGTTCATGATTATGTTATTGCATATGTGGGAGGATGATTTCCTCGATACTTGATCTTCGGGGCTGTGGATCACACACCCGGGTATGCCAGTTAGGGTACCGGGCTGGGGGATGTGACATTAGGCTTTTGTTGGGTGATTTAGGGAACTCTATTAAAACCAATTGACTTCTAATTTATGTCTATTGATCTTCTTACATGATGAGGTTTATTTTGATTATATTCACCAACTCATGAGTGTGACTTTGTGGAACTTTGGAGAGCTTATACTAACTAGAAATGTGAGGAATATACTTAACCTTATCTTACATGTTTAATCATGTTAATTAAATGTCATTATTGACATCTTGTTGCTTTAGTATTTATTTTCTTGTGTTCATGTGTGGGACTTTACACGAATGAAAGGTAAGAAAGTATGTTTGCTTCCATTTTCAATATTCTTTGAAAATAATATGAGAGTGACTTTTTCTTTTATTTTCATATCCTAAATTATTGATGTGAAGATATATGGATGATGTTGGATTAAATTAATCTTTTTATTTTATGTTTCAAACTAGGGTTGTGGGTTCGCCCATTACCCTAGTGAACTTACATGAATATGCATCTAGAGCTAAGTACATGAATGCTAAGTGTCTAGAAGTGTTTGGCTAGGTAACCTCATTAGTATTACTACCCTTCCGGCAGGGCTATTGAAGCTGGTTAACCCGTGATGTTAGTGGCTGGGTCCTAAGTGTCAAGTAGACCCACTATCATCATAGAGAGGTAGGGTTGCATATAATAGATAAGGACTCCTGGGTGCTCAAGACCGGTGAAATGATCCATGATAGGACATGGAGAGCATCATGTCCATTATATGTGGATGACCACTGGCTTAATGAATGAGATCCAACAGATGCCTCCCATTGAGGATTCCATTCATAGGTGGGAAGGTATCGAACCAAAAGGGCACTAGGCATGAGGGGAGATATCCGGACCATATATAGTATGAAACCTTATGACTTTGCATTGGGCTAGGATTATCCTTGACATGCGCCAAATCTCATGCCAAACGGTGATGTGAGAGAGTGGTGACCTATACCCCAACCATGGCTTGATAGAACTTTACCCAACAACCGCGAAAAACCCAATAGACGTCTCTTGTTGAGGGAGAGTGACTGAGACCGCCCAAAGGAGATTGGTGTATAAATTTAATGCGTGTCTACCATAGAGACTTCATGATAGAGTTAGGAGCATAATATCATAATCATTCATATATCATAATCATTATCATTAATTACATTATCGATACTTATGCTATATGTGTAGTGTGGAATCTTGTGAACGAATGCATGACATGGTGTGGAATCTTGTGAACAAATGCATGATATGATGTGGAGTTGACCTCATTGAGTTCTGTTGAACTCATTCCATTTTATATGTCTGTTTCTATTAGAATATTCTACAAGTTATGAAGACTCCTTCCAAGTGGAGGATTATTCGCCGACAGACTTTCTTGAAGGAGTGACTGAAGAAGATGTAGATTCACATGGAGCTTCATGCCCATGCAAGTACTGTTCTTATGAGATTGGATTCCATTAGAAAATCAGTTAGTTTAATTTCCACTGCGATAAACTATGCTTCTTTCAAACTCTGATGTCCATTTTGATTAACTTTAGATAATGGATGACTGTAACTTTTTGATAATTCAGATTTGATAACTGTATACTTGAACTTGATTTATTCTTGTCCTTTAAATTATGCTATATCACATGTTGTATGGAGTTGTCACTGAACTTAGGTCTTGCGGTGTATCACCCCCACGGGTATTCGGGTATGACCGGATCCGGCTGGGTTGGGTGTGACACATTGAGTGAGGGGATCTTGCTCATCTGCGCCCACATCAAATATATCATCGAGATCGATGTACTCCTTGTGAAATCCAGCCCTAACCTTGACTCGAAAACCCTATTGTTTGTAGATTCGAAGACCTGAAGTGAAGGAAGAAGTCAACTATGGCCATCTCAGTGGAAGACATGGTGTTTGACCCATAACCCATGGAAGTTGATGATGGTGTTCTATACTTGGAAGCTTTGGCAGAGTTAGAAATGAAACTGCACCTTGACGAAGAAGAGTCTAGTTGATGGACCTAAAGCCTAGTTGGACATGATTTGAAGGCATTCCTCTATGCTAGGTAAGTCATATGTTGAGTTGGGAGAAGCCCATTGGATTTGGAAGAGGTTTGGACCTTGAAGTCCCTGTTTTGGCCTTGTTGTCATGCTTGGTCAACTGGACCAGTCGACCAGCCAATCGACCAATAGGGACAAAATCTGTGAAGATCCTCTGTTTAGGTCTTTTGGTGCTCTATATATTAGAACTTCGTGTTTCTTAGCCTCTTTTGTTTCTAAAACCCCTCTCAAAGCCTCTCTTGGTGTTGAAGAAGATCTACTTACAAGTTCACAAGTTCTTCATTGATTGTTCTTCATTGAAGGTTAGTAATCTTAACTTGCTGTTGAATTTACTCTTGCCATGATCTAATCTCTGTACTATGATTATGAAGAAGGTATTGCATCCTTGCAAACACCTTTTCTACAATCTCAGAAGTTGAGAATGAATCTCCATTCATTCCAATGATGCTATGATCTTCATACTTGGTTCTAGCCATGATTCATGTGATTTCTTCATAAAGCCATGATCATTCATTTGATTTGATTTCTCTAGTATGTTAGATCTATTTTCATGTTAGATTCATGTATGATCTACTGTAGGTATTCACCTAGAGTGGATCTTGTTTTCTCCTTTGAATTCATGGTTGTTTTCATTGAAAACCATGTTTTTTATCAAATTAGAAAGTCATGATTTTGATCATCGTTTGGTGTTTAATCTATGCTAGTTAGTCTTAGACCACTATTTCTAATGTTCCTTTGAATTTTTGGAGTGTTTTGAATCTCGGAAGATGAGTTTCAGATCAAAATTCTAAATTCTGTTGCGTACTGTTCACCTGGTCGATTGGGCCAATCAACCAAGCAAGCTGCCAAGGCTGACAGAGGCTTGTATCTTTGTCCGATTTGATCTGTTTGACTTCTAATCTTCTAGGGCTTTTTTCTAATGATGTATTTATGATTGTTTAGGGTTCATTTGCTAAGTTTGGACCCATTCTCTTTGATCTTTGAATATTCATCGAAGCTAATCAAGGTAAGGACAATTGTTTCCATATTAACTTAGATTGCATGATCTTAGTTTCTAATTTGGGAATTTCATGAAATCACTATTGTTCTTATAGTTTCCTATCATGATCATAGTGTTGTAAGTACATTAAGTACAGTAGGACCTTGTTCATGTATTCTCATATTACTTGGATCATGTATGAATACTTACTCTTGTAATTTATATATTCAATTGATCATGTTTTTATGTATATTTCTATATGATGGAATATCAGTTGTGTATGTTATGACTGAATTGGGAATGTAATTGATTACATATGATTTGGGATTGGGAAATTTCCTTTTGATGTTTCTGTCCTTGGACATCAGTGGAAGTGGTATGAGACATTTCCTATGGTGCCCTTTGACTCTTTCTCGGATTATTGTATGTCATACTTAGGGTTTGTCTAGCGGTGTTTGACTAGGATGTCCCCGTTATATCAGACCCAATTCGGAAAGGTATTGAGACCGAGTAACCCGTGGTAGCAATGTGGGTTTGTGGACGCTCAAGACCGATAACCAACCCGTGAGAGGACATGGATCACATTGTGGGGGCCATTTGTTGGTAGGGTCACAAGTAGTAGACTTGGGTTCATGGGCACTCAAGACCGGTGTGTTATATCCGTGAGAGGACATGAGAGTTTCCCATTTATTATTTGTGGATGACCAATAGGGTTGATGAGTCCGTAGTCCGAGTTGGTTGTAGCCATAGGATACGCTGACTCTAGTGAGAAGGATACCGGAAAGGATCCCGAGAGGGGAGGAATAGAAGTATCTGACTCTGACTTGATATAACCAAGTAGATGACTTCCATTTGGCTAGGTTTTACCTTGACATGTACCAATGGTGATGTGAGAGAGCGGTGACCTAAACCCCAACCAACGAATGTGCGAGAGGGATGCATGACCCAATTACCACCAGAGAACCCAAGATACCGGAATGGTCAAGGGAAGAGTGATTTGAGATCTACCCAAAGAAGTATGGTGCTATGACTTAGAGCATGTCTGCCAATAAAGACCAGCATACATAGAGTTAGATTCATACATGCATTGTCTGTTTCATATCATCTTGCATCATATTATGTTGTGCTATCATGTTTTACTAAGTTGCTATGGGATAACTTGCCTAGTTGAGTTCTTTTGAACTCACACCTTTTTGCAAATATCTTTGTTAGACTATCCTGCAGGTATTGACGACTATGAAGGCCAGTACTATGAAGCGCAAGCCGATGATGCATACTACTCTCAAGGTGTTAACTGTTACAAAGATAACGGTGGAGATTCCTTGTGTGATCATGCTGCATACCAGGATTAGCCCTACCTTGGAGTGGAAGTGGTCGTGTTTGATTTCTAAAGTCTATGTTTATGAAGATATTCTTTATAAGTCGAAAGAGACCTTAGTTTAGTTTGATTACTTCTTTTCTTTCCTTTTTTTGGGAGTCGAGCTACATTCCGTTGTGTTATGTGGAGTGATTTTCCGCACACTCTATATTTTGATTATTATATTGGTATCATTCTTTCCGCACTCTGATTATATTGTCATCCTCTGTATCTTATCTTGATCTCTTTGTTTATATAATGTTACATTGATTATGGCTTGTTCGTGATTATGTTATTGTGAATGTGAGAGGATGATTTCCTCGAATACTAGATCTTCGAGGTTGGGTGGATGTGACACTCCCTATCATTCTCAGTCTGCTCCCTAACATGTTGTAGCTTCAACCTCATATTATAGTGACAAAATACCAGATCATTTAGGCACTGGCTTCCCAACCGGTTCCTCCTCTTGGAATGGATCATGCTGAATGTACTCCAATTTCTCTCACATCCAAAGGCAGAGCAAGTCTGAGACAGGATCTTGGTCGCCAATCTCCGAAGGTTTGATGCATTGTTGCCATAGAGATACCACCATTTAGCTGCATTATCACAAAAACATTAAGTTAGAAACTCATTAGTCATAACTTTAATATTTAGCATCAAATCAACTTATCTATAAATTATAATAATAATAATAATAATAATGCATTTATGCATCAAATGATCTAACTATATAAGTATCTAACCTGGATCACTGGTTTTTTTGCCCCGAACAGCAACATCTCCACTGAAAGACCCAAATGCATCCCTAAACAACTTGATCTGCAATAATACAATCATTAGTATTGATTGGTTACCTAAATTCTCTAAACAGTAAATATAAATTTTAATCGTTTGAAATTCACGATGTCTCACCTCATTGTGGCAAAATGATTGAAGCATCAGATCTGGCTCCAACTTAGAAATCACCTGTAACAGGGCATCCAACAGGTTTGTGTCTAACCTTAAATGTTCACTATATTGATATTTAGGGTTTAGAAAATAGGTTGCATAATTAAAAAAGATTACAATTAGTACTTAGAGCTAGGATTGAATGAATTACCAATACCTACAAGGCTACAACTATAAGTCAACAACCCACAATATTTACTTACCGGCCCTATACAGGGGATGCATCAGATGAGCTGTCCATCGTGCATCCACAATATCCAAGAAAGCTCGGTGTCCTCTAGGGTTTGCTGCCTGTATAGCAACCTTTATACACTCAAGGGATGCATACAAGTGGGGTATAGTGGATCCTCTCAAGGAAGAGTCCACCAAACGCAAGACCTTTACAATAGGCTCTAAGGTCTGCAACACCACAATAACTCTTCTTCAGAACTCATTAGATGATATTGTGTACTATGCCTCGCGCCCGTTGGACGTGCTAAATTATCACAAACTCATTAAGTCAATAGACAGTAGATAACTAGATACAAAGATGAATAGTAGACAGTAGACAGTTATTTTACTTGGATCCAGCCCAATCAAACCACTCCTGCGATGCAAAAGGCCCAACTTCTTATCTTGCATGCTGCTCAAGGCGACTAAATTCATCGCAAATCTTGTCGGACTAGGTTGCACCAACTCACCTCCACATGATCTCCTCATCATTGCCAAAATAATGTTATCATTGTACATGAAGTTGGTTACCTATCTTGTCCTTTCAACTATGTTGTGGACAATGCTAATTTTTCCAATGTCCTTCAGCATTAGGTCAATAGAATGAGTAGCACAAGGTGTCCAAAAAAGATGATAATTCGATAAACCAATCAACACTTCACCGGCCTTCTTGAAGTTGGAGCCATTGTCAGTGACAATTTGCACAACATTTTTCCTACCAACCTCATCTATCACATCTTGTAGGAGACCCATGATATATCTATGGTCTTTTATATGACTAGTAGCATCCACTGATTTCAAGAAAATGGTTCTCCTGTCATAGTACCATAAAGTTGATGATGGACTTTCTCGTCGGGCCGGTCCATCTATCAGACATGATGGTGCATCCATAAGTATCCCAGAAGGGTTTCATACTGTCAATATACTCCTGCAGCTCTTCCTTCTCTTCCTGAAGGAGGGTGGTCATCAATTCTGTAGGGTTGGGACCATCATATCCAGGGTCTGTCTTTGCAATAGTATCAATCATATGCATATAGTATGGACCCTGTGCTGTGTTTGCTAGGATGTGACTGTAATATATTTACTTTGATACTGCTTTTTTACCTTCTTGGCCATACCATTCCATGCCCCAGAAATCTTGAGCTACTTGGCCCCCTTCTTCCTAAATATATCAGGATCCTGCTCCATGATCGGGTCCCCACGGCGTGGATAATCAAATGGTGGCGGTGGTGCTGAACCTGATGTACGACGGGGCCTGCTGACTCTGTGATCTGCTAAACATGCCAAATACACCACCCCTCCCCCCCCCCAGATTCAGAAGGTCTAGCCCCTGTAGGCTTAGAGGAACTAGCTCCTGAAGCTCTAGCTATGGCCATATCTTGCTCCTGATGGTGCAATCGTATGCTCTCTGCCATGGCCCGTCGCATGTCCCTCTCCTCCTGATATCTCCCCACATCAACAGGATCAACATCCCTATCATCATTTGAATCATCTACGTATGATGACGGTCCCCGCACTACATCATCTAGTGCTCTGTTAACTCTCCTCCGATCATCTTTCTTTTTCCCCTTCGCTTTTTGTAACTCCCTAAGTGCCTTCACTACATCTTGATGGGCCTTTGTGCATGTAGTCACATCCTTTGAACTCCTAGTGATGTGAGCCTTGAATCTGCTGATGCCACATGAGTAGATTTTTTTTTTTTTTTTTTTTACAAAAATTACACTCTATTTTATTTTTGTCTTCATCAATAGCCACACAGTATTGCCATGCTGGGTCAGTCCTCCCTTATATTGCTGGTCTCTCAGGATGTCCCTATGGCTGTGCCTATCCCTATGTCTGTGTCTCCGTCCACCCTGGGAAGACCCAGCTCCCCTCTGACTCCCATTAGCAGACATGATGACTATTGCATTCAAAATGATGGCATAACCTCATAAGTCACTTAACAAATAACAACATCAAAATAATTTCCCGTACACAAATAAACAATCATATATGAATATTGCATATATGATGTAAATATGTAATCATGTACCTAAGCATAAGTGCATAACTGTATAAGTATATAACTATTAAGTATTAAAAAATAAGTATTAACTAGCAATTCTTCATCTTATTTTTAAATACAAAATGAATTTTTACAATTTTCTCGGCAAAAAAATAGGCTGCCCGTATCAAAACTGGTGATGAAACCACATGGGCAACACAACCAATAGTTGAAAAATACTTACATAAATATTCCATAATTTTCAAAACATTTTTTTCCCATTTTCCCCTATTTTTTTCTTCCATATTTCATAATTATTGATATTTTTATTAATATTTTAATATTTTTGAAAAATAAAATATTTATTTATTTGGTCAAAAAATATTTCGACTCCGTGAATCCGTAGATCGGCTCACGGAGTTTCACATATGTTTTTTCTATCATCATACAACATTTATATCACTTAAAAAGTAATATTTTTCAGTGTTCTAAATATAATTTTTTACTCACAAAAATTTTAAAAAAATAAATTACTTTGCAAAAAAAAAAATTCCAACTCCATGAGATTGTAGATCGGCTTATGGTATTCAACATATATTAATTTCATAATCATCCAATATTATTATAGCATACATTTTGTCAAAAATTAGTTAGAGAAGAATGATTACCTGTTTAATGAAAAAAAAATCCTAGATCTGTGCGAAACCCCTCCTGATCGACAGAAACAACGTATCAGGCAATAATGAAGCAAGATGTACTTGTAGATGTCGATATCGGACCAAAATATGGTGAAAAGTGCAAAAAATAAAAGAGAGAAGCTCTGGAGAAGTGGGATAGGAGAGAGAAAATATAAAAAATAAGAGGGAAATTCAGGCGAAATTTCGCACGAATCCCCCTTTTATCGCCGATTCTCGACGATATATCGATGAGAAATTGGCGATATCTTGCAAACAATCGAAAAGTTGACCGTTGGCGATATATCGCCGATTTCTCAGCGATATATTGCCGACATATAGAAAATGTTGTGTCGCTAGGGGGTTTCGTGTCGCCCCCAGCAACACGGCGAAAAATTATCGTGTGTCGGCGATATATTGCCGACACACGGTACCATGGCTAGACGTACGTCTAAAAAAAAGTACTATTAATTATGAACAACATCTCGTTTAAGTTTTTTTTTTTTTTAAATGACAAACATAATATTTTTTTTTCTTCTTTTCCAACAACAATAATAAATGCTCTCTAGATCTCTAATAAAACCAAATGCTCCCTAGATCACTAATGAAACCATTCATTGTATATGGAGACTTCAAAGTCAAATTTACACGTTTAAGAGATGTTTGCAACCTCCAAAGTTGTATCTGTGATTCAAGAATGTAAATTTCTTACTTTATACATTATTCCTGTCCTTCCTTTATGAGGGTTTCTTTTTCTTCTGTAATTTGACTTTTGTTGTCATATTAAAATCATTTAAGACAAAATTTGATGACATTTTTTCCCTCTACTCCATGATGATTCTTGACATGAGAATAAATAGTAACTAATCAAATAATCAATTCATGAAAAGTACGTGACACATGTCATTTTCCTATTGCTCTCCTGATCTTGACCATCCATTTACTCTTCATAACATCTTAAAAATGTTTATTTCATTCCCCACCTGAAAAGTTAATTTTAATTAAACTAATTCATTATCACTTTCCAGAATAGAATCAATTATATGGAAGAAATTAATTAATTTATTATGATTGTTGAGGATGCAAATCCTCAACGTAGCGGTTCCTCATTCCACAGTGATCTTTTCATTGAAAAATGAAGCTGGATGAGATGAGTAGGGGACCTCTCTAAACGTTAACAATTAAATAGAAACAATTAAACAAGAATCATAAGTTGATTAAAGGCAGGCTTATACATTATTATAAAATGAAGAATTAAGGAAAGATAAGAGGAAGCTTCCATCTCGCATCAAGAAGCATATATTATATATAAGTTGTCTTCATACACCGAACGTGTAGAAATTCATTTTTAATCTCATATGTGTTCTACACCACAGGATGAAAAAGTCCCATCTTTTTAAAAGGTGTAGTCACAATAGTTTGCAAATTATAATTTCTTATTATAGAGAAGTTAATTAATACAAAGCTAATATACAATAATAAAAATGACATAAAAATAATTAATGAAGTTTAAGATCCTTTCCACATGATATTCACATTCTTTTAATATACCATCTGTGTGTGCATATAGTTCAATGTCATCCTACATGGTCACAAAGTCTAGAACTATCCCTTGTTGACCAGGACACATGCATGGAATGCCTCTCACATTCTCACATTGCAACAAGGGCATAAATACCCCCTTCTCTTATGAAAACCAATTCTTATCTTCTCTAAGCTCAAGCACTTCTCCCAATTCCTTGAATTCTCTAATAAGCTTAAATCCTGCAACTAGGGTTCTGTGATTGTTCTTGGATTTTGGTGATTGTGGGAAAGGTCTCACTGGGGTTAACTGAGATTTATGTAATTGAATTCTATAACTAATTATACACTCACTGGGAAATTTTCTTCTGGGAGAGGAGCCAAATACCACAAGTACAATGAGTTCCCTCTTGGGTTTGTGATTGGAACCGGTTTTGAATCAATTACTTGGTACAAGAGTAGAATATCTATTTATATGAAAAACCCAGGATAACAAGCCAAAGCTGACACTTTTATAAGATAGATAGATTAGTGATGAGCTTTAAAGAAATAATAGAATATCTTATTCTCTTGAGAAGAAATAAACAAGTTTGAATAAAAATTCCTTGTGTGACTTTGGTCCTTGGAGCTTTCTATTTATACACCTCAAAGCTCAGCAGCCATTTCCCAGGTCAAATGTTGTGATAGATAGATAGATCTGAGCCATTTCGCCAGAGTGATCTGATTCTTCTTGTATTCAAATGACTCAGCTTTATACGTGCGACAGCTTCTTCTGTGAAAAATCTTGTATTAGCCCACTATTTTAATTGGTCAATCCAATAGTAAATTGCACCACAACTCAGCTTGAATTATAGATTCAAGCACTGCAAAACCAAAGGTTGAAGAATATGCAAGCTTCAATATAGGAATAAACAGTCAGAACTCAAAAATCTCACAATATGTACAAGAGGTGCTTCTAGCTTCTAAGCATCTTCCCCATCACTCATATTAGGGCAAGAATCCAGATAGAATTCTGAGTCAATTCCATCAATTATCTTTCCCCTGTTCATACAAAGGAAGAGTTAGTAAACGAAAAAGAAGTGGGATAAGAATACAAGGCAGAGAGAGACTGATGAACATCTTTACCTTTCCAAAACAAACTTCCCTTCCTTGTACTTCTGGCTTTTATCATGTGCCGCCTCCTGAATGTGACAAAAGAACCATTAAGTTGGCCAACTTAAAATTCAAAGTTAAACAAGTCATCCAGAATGAGGGAAGCACATATGAATATATGATGTGTGAGAGAATATCAAATTCGTTTTTTTAGTTGAAAGTTCAATTGGGAGATGCATGATAGAGACATTCATGCTGTTTTCCTCAGGCGGCTATAAATTAAAAGTATAGAACTTCAGCAGCCAGTATTATATTCTCCTTTGACTGATTCCTTCCAAGAACAACCAGTTTGGTGAATCAGATCTAGATGGAGAAGCATTTCTTTCTAAATAGCATTCAAATAAAAGGACAGCTTTGAAAATCGACAACACATCCCATACAATATAAAGACCTATGACACATTCTTTTCTTCTGTTTGCTTTCCACATCTTGCCAACCATTTAGGTACAAATTAGATGGAGCACAATGTCGCTGCTCTGACCTCCCTTGTTGAAAACATCGACTCTATTGACCACTTCAGCATTACAGGGAAAAATAATAGAATAGAGGACTAGTGTTATCATATATATGACTTATTTGACTACTAAAACCAAACATGCACCACTTGACGGGGTTGTCTATTATGATGATGAAGAGTTGAATGACTTGCAAATAACTAGGAGGCTCCCAGACCTCGTTCTCAATAAAGAAATTAATTGGTAAACCCAAGTTACGGTCCTATAAAAATGAGAAGGAACAGGTACGAGTTGCAAAACGGTAAAACCACCATTTCATGGCCCCTTAATGCTTTCCAACTACCAACTCATCCAAAAATGCTACCACTAGATGAATAATTCATACCACAAACCATACAACCTACCACGATATCTTATCGTCCCACATAAGAACCCATACAACATCCTGCAGCCAACCCCATGCATCAAAGGTCTGCAACAGCTCTTCTGAAACTTCAGTCCTGTGCCAAGACCATGTTCAGAAAACTGATGTCACATTGCTTCTAAATCTTCCACCATGGCCTCCCTGTACTTTGCAACAACCCTTGATCAAGAAGAATTTCTTGCGTCAACGTCCAAACGTGAACCACCCATTACAATTGTAACTAAATTCCTTAGACCACCTTCCTTGTATCTCTGTTTTAGTGTGAGTCATTTGCAACGTCCAAACGTGAATCACCCATTACAACTGTAACTAAATTCCTTAGCCCACCTTCCTTGTATCTCTTTTTTTAGTGTGAGTCAACAAATGGGAAGAGGATCTATGTTAGATAGAATGCACTCTTGCAATTGAGTTGTCACAAGCCTTATACGGTTGAGCCAATCTAGCTATGCCAACAAATCCTTTCTAATGTGCCCCTCCCACCGACAGAAGCTAAGTTGAATGTTGTAGTCCTACCTTAGGCAGTAGATTCTCAAATCTGGACTGATAGTCGCGAATCGAATCCATTTGTTGCAATTTTTTCTGTTTTCCAAAGAAATTCTGAATGGTGTTGGACCAAACCTTGAATGAAGGCTATTGCAGCTGGAGGTGCCACAATGCCATTCCTTCATCTTGCTTTAAACTTGGCAGCGTGATTGAACATCTCCTGCCAAATTAAAGGAAGCTAACATAATGCACTGCTACTAATTTTGATGAAAATCACAGAACTGCTCCACACAACACATCCAACTAGTCAAGTCCTCCGCCCATTGTAGTGTAGGAAGTTTAATTTGACCGAGTTGTAATCCTAATGGGAATTTGATGGTGGAATACTAGTTGAATCCAACTGTAAGTTTTGAGTACTATACCTATTTGGAATCCTAGTGTTCTTGGAGCTTCTGATTAGAATTTGAATTTCTATTTCTTCTCTGTCCGGCCATTAGGCTATATACATCTATAACAGCTCTTGTGAGTAAACCATGGCTTAATGGATACAAAATTTAGTTTATTGCAAATTTAAATGGAACATTGAGATTTCCATTATTTATCCCATGTTGTATAGGTAATGAGTTATAAAATTACCTAAATGCCCTTACTTTTATTTTTTCATTTAAAATTTGAATTTCAAATTACCCAAATGCCCTGTGGGAGGGAAATGAAAATAATGCCCCCACCCTCCCATACACAACCCTTAGGTGGGTGAAAGGAGAATCTCTTCACCTATCTTTTACCTACACAGATGAGGACTGTCGACAGAGACCCCTCTAGCAGGAATGGTGGTTGAGTCAAGTGCTCTACGAATCGGGCTTCGTCTTGCTCTTACCGGTGGATACTCTGCCGCAAAAGGCCTCACGTTGTCAGTGGTAGTGGTAGCTGTCGATGGCTTTGCTATTCTAAGCTCCAAAGGAGGGTTTCTGTATAGAGAAATTATTTGGATTGTATTCGACTTATCTGAATCTAGAGAAAGTCTTGGGAGATCTTTGTGGTCAGGTCTCGAAGAAGACAAAGAAGAAAGTGAAAAGCAAGAAGAAATAGAAACTAACTTTGAATCAGATTCTCTCAACAACAGAAGACAACGAAGAATCCGCACTCGATCAAGATGACTTAGAACTCCTGTGAAGAAAAATCTGACCTTGGTTCTTCTTCCCGTCTTTCCTCCTTCAAATTTGGATTAAGGGTAGCAGATTAAGGAAGGAAGAACCTAGAAAAATCTCAAATTAACCTGCAAGGTTGGAAATTGAAGAATCAAAGGTTGAAGATTAAATTTGTTCCTCTCCAGACTCCTGTTGCAGGCACTCGATATGCTAGAAAAAATGAGAAAAAGGCAGCATTTTGAAGCACAGAAACTGGTTTGCAAAGAATCTCCCACTCTTCCTTCTAGTTTTTAAGAATGGATAGATCAATGCAATTTCTCTTTCTCTAACACCGAATTTTGCTATTTCAGTTGGGTACTCTTGACATAATGATGAATTTGAAAATTTTCTATTGCTCTGTTTTCTCATACTGGGCTTTGGGATCTAGGTTTCAGACCTAAGGTACTTCTCTAAAGTTTCTTCTGCAAGTGCTCGAATAAGGGAGGTCATAAAAAGGAACCTTTAATTGATTCATACAACATGGAAGGTGAAATCCTGGAGAACATAGTAGGCGATGTTGAATTGAAAAACGTTGTTTTCACCTATCCATCAACACCCAGTAGCATAATTCTCCTAGAATTCAGCCTTAAAGTTCCGGCAGGGTTGATGGTGGCTTTAGTCAAAGGAAGCCGCTCCGGTAAGTCTACCAATATCCCTTTGCTGGAAAGGTTTTATGATCCACTTGGTGGTGAGATTCAATTGGATGGAGGTAGATTGAAAGATAGAGAGAGGCGTTGTTTAAATAGCTTCAAGCAAATCCATGCTCTTCAAGCAGTGGCTCAAGGTCAAATTTTTAGTGGGTAGAGAGAGATTTCCGGCAAGGGTGGGCACTTTCCGGCAAGGTGGAGGGAGAATCCCTTCACCCACCTAAGGGTTGCGTATGGGAGGGTGGGGGCATTACTGTCATTTCCCTCTCCCACAGGGCATTCAGTAATTTGAAATTCAATTTTTAAATGACTTGAATAAAAGTAAGAGCATTTAGATAATTTTATAACTCATTTTAACAGCAAATTTAACTGTGGGTGACTTGTAATTATAAATGCGGGTGCCATGTAATTTTTTAGGCAATAGTGGGTGATCACTAGTTTCACCCCAAAAATAGTGGGTGCCGTGCAATTTGCTCAATATGTTATTATGTAGAATGGATATGATTGTATGGTAGACCTGATATTATGACTATGGATCACTCTTACAGGTATCCGATGGATCTGATACCGGCTGGATGGGATGTGACAAAAGCATTTACAAGCCTCTGTTGAACATGGTCGTGCTACTTGAAATGACTTTCTTGTAGCTTATCACTTATTGGAACTAATCGTAGACCAACTCTAATATGATTATTCATTATCTTATTCTTCATAATTTTGTTTTTTGGTAGAATCCTTCATAATTTTGTTACTCATCCATTTTAGCATATTCATTTCTACTACATTGAGTTTATCTATATAATGTTTCTTAACAGCCCAACACCATTCACCATACATCATGGCTGGTCATACTACTATCTTATAGAATTTTCCTTTAAGCTTTAAAAGCATACATCGATCATACAAGACCCTAGACGCACCTCTCCACTTCATCCATCTTTTTTAATTCTTTGGGAAACATCATCGTCTATATCGCCTTCTTTATTTATAATTGAGCCAAGGTACCTAAAATAATCACTTTGAGGAATCTCCTTTTCATCAAGGTTCGCCACCTTATCATCCGCCTAATGATGACCAAAGTTACAAACTAAATATTTCATCTCTGTTCTACTTAGTTTAAAGCCTTTAAATTTCAACTTTGTTCTCCATGATTCTAAATTGGTATTAATCCCTACATGTCTCATCTATTAATACGATATAATTAGCAAAATCATACACCAAGAATATCATCTTGAATGTCTTCGGTTAATTCATCCATTATAAGCACAAATAAATATGGACTTAAAGTTGATCGTTGATGTAGCCCATTTGTAATTGAAAATTCACCACTTTGTTCCCCTATCATTCTCACACTTTTCAATGAACATCATATATTTTTAATTGTGTCCACATAGTTACTTACAATATTTATTTTCTCTAGTACTTGCCAAATTAATGCTCTAGGGACTCTTATCATAAGCATTTTCTAGGTCAATAAAGACCATGTGAAGATATTTCCTACAAGTGTAAGAATGGTGAGGGACAAGGTGGTGACTTCCCAATTACGGATAGGTTACATCAAGGATCAGCCAAAGACATAATTATTTGATGTATAAAGGATGAATTAGCCAAAGACATTCAAGATGATGTCCTTTGGTGTAAGCATTTTGCTAAGGATTTTGTGTTGACAGATGAGACACAAGTAGGGATTAATACCAAATAAGAATTAAAATTAAGATAAAGACCAAATTTCCACTATGACAAAATCTCTTGTCAATTCCCAGAAATGATTAAACCCCTTTCTATTCTCCTTCTCCCAAGCTGGGCAAGTGCAGGTTTGCTATTGCCAACTGCTGGAATAGATTGCCAGGGTGCGCACAAGAACATGAGAGAGAAGGGGGTTTGCAATCCACAAAATGCTTGTTGCCTTTTTCCTAATTTATTTACTAAGTTTTTGGTGTTTGTCAAAGTGAAAAGAGGTTCCTGAAGCTACCCAAAGTCCATCCGGAAGGCCAGAGATTAAACTGTGGGGTTGGGGGAGGGAAGTGAGAGAGCGAGGGCTTACATATTTCCAGCCAAATATTTGTCCACAGCAGCAGCAGAATATGTCAGCTACAGTATGCATTCCAGAGAGCATCATTCGCTCTTCTTTTGGCCCAACAATGACATTCACCCTGAAACAAAACATCTCAATACACCACTCCATATAAAGTTATGATCATTCAAGACTCCATAAGGGAGCTACTAACACTTAATTATCAAGAAATTGAGAAACCGCAATACACCAGGAAATTAAGATTCTAATTTCTATATTGAGCCAGCACGAATAAATCAAAATTCACAACTGTAACAAATAAAATAAGGATGTACAGCAATTGAAATTTGCACATTTTAGCTTATGAATAAATGTTCAAGTGAACTTGTCAAGATACAGAAGCCTCACTTGCACCTTACTCTTACTGCCCAGCCAAAAATAAAATAAAATAAAGACAAGATGGAAAATAAAATAAATGGAGCTGTATTAAGCTGTCTGTAAACCATAGTCATTCCTTAGCAAGAGATGGGATGCATGTGTGCCTGCGCACGTCTGTACCAATAAATCTTACACAAAAGAACTTTTCTCCGTTCAACAGCCTTGAATCTTCACAGGAAATTAACACCTTTCAACAGACCAACCTAATCAAAAATAAAATTTGGTTCTCCTACCATGCATGATGAGGTCTTCACCACTTTCTGATGTCTAACTCCATTAAAAGATGTACACTTGTTCTCATTGCTCCCTATTACAGTTTCTGAAATCTATAGCTGTCCACAACCACCATCAGGACTATGATCACTACTGCTGGCATGAAATTGCTGCCTGCTGAAGTTCAAATATCATCTACCTATCTCTCCCTCTTCCTTGCAAATGTGTGTGCATGCATTTCTTGCCTCCCATTCGTGGAACGTTGAGCATCAGAGCTACATTCCAACTCTGAATCACTGATGATGGGAAGTGACAGCTAGTAAAATGTAACTGAGATTTATCAGTTGGAATATCTGGAGGAGTGAACAAAGACATTAAAAGTCACCTGTAAGAACAACCATAGTCAACTGCATTCAGGCAAATTACAGTGGCAAACTGTAGATTGCAACCAACTTGGACATCATTCTTTGGGAAATTCCAATTTCAGGCCATCTTTCCCCCTTATTCATTAACTAGATTTAAGTGTCATCTGATTAAGGCTCTTTTTGGTATCAATTCTCACTCTCTATTATGCCTATTTAAAAGAAATAAGTACAAGAATTCATTATTGGTCAAGAATGAAAAAATGGTTTGGTGAATTTTGTTGAAAATAAATAATGGAATAAGAAATAAGTTTGGTGTAAAAATAAAAAATTATTAGAAAATAATAGTGAGCAAGTGATAAAAGAGGGGGGGAAATATGGTTTTTATAAAAAAAATATGTATTGACTATTTTACCCTCATCTTAACTATAAAATTTTAAGTAAACTTGTGCATAAATGAAGAGAATGAAATTCTCACCATAATCCATAATAGACAAAAAGTTCATTATGGATTTTGGAAGTTTTTCTATTATTTTAAATAAAAATAAAACTGATAATAGATGCCAAACAACTTAAAATAATGAAAAAACCCCATAATTGAGAATGATAATTGATACCTAAGATACATGGAAAATTAATCAAATGACAGAAAACCGGAGAAGAGATACTCTAAACTCGTATGCCAATTTATATCAGATCAGATGGAGGTAAGAACTTTTCAAGAGAAGTTCATTTTCACACTCATTGAAGGTCTTCAGTGTTGAATGTGGTCTTCTGGAATAGCAACTCTCTGACTTACGATGACTTACTTGGCAACTGAAAGTAAATCAAACATCCTTCCTTCACACACCCTTGAAACCAAATTTTTCCATACCAAACAGGAACCCTCTTTGAATTTTTTATATCTTACTTTATAGGTTTCTAGGGTTTAACCTCAAAAGATTCTCTCCCAATGTTATGGCTATTCCGGTTGGCCCTAGCGGACTAAAACTAGAGTACAGAAAAGTAACAAACGGAAAATACAGATTAACCATTACAATGCATGGGATATCCTCAAAACCCTCACTTGTAGAAATGCCCACGAAGTTTGATTTATGATACACTGCCACAATGCTATTTAAGTTAAGAAATAATGAAGATTTTGCAGCTACAGGAGTACCCAGTCAGAACAACTAGGCAATTTAGAATTAATTGAAGACTCAAAAATATGAGTGAGTTTTACTGTTATATTGCAATTAACCAGTTTGCACATCAGTGGCACCATAGATGACACTACCACCGACCCAATACCCTATTTATTCAACTCTGCTACCACCATCAATATAGCCTACCCTGTTTCATCTTCTTACCTTTACGTCCACCGGCGTCAAGTCATTCCAAACAAAAATTCTTTAAGTGAAGAGGGCGTATACTCACCCACCTCAATGAAGTTAGGGATAAGCAAAGGGAGTACGTCTTCACCCATCTTTATGAAGTTAGGGCAGGGTAAGACTATTTTGGGGTTTTAAACTGAAAGTCTTATGGTAATCACTTAACAATTTTTATTTTTCCTTTTTTCATGGAACAGATATGGTTGTCAATTTTTATACAAAGCAGGGGAGGGATACCAAGCTAAGGGAGAGAAGGAGGGCGAGGAAGAGAGGGAATGAAGGTTGGCATTTAGCCACCTAAAAGAGGTGGAATATATCATTTTCTCCTATCCTCCTAAAAATGAAGTCGGTTGAGCAATACAAGCATAATGGAAAACAATACAGTAGTCAGTGTGTGTGTGCGCACGCTTGTATGCACCTATGCTTGTGGCTGCCCCATGCTTTTATGCAATGTTAGATGCGGCGTTGTTATATTTTCTCCACCGGAGGGAGAAATTAATCTTCCATATCAGGAGCCATGCAAGACAGTGAGACACCGGGTTTATCAGTGAAAAACCATGTGCTCTATTGCATCTTGTTTTTGTGCAGCACATATTCAGGAATATAAAATTCTGGAGGGAGAGTAAGTATGAATGAAACCATTTTTCTGTTCAATCAAATCTTGAATGAGTCATGGTAGTAACAAGTCAGGTGTTAAGACCAAAAGGATGGTCGTGGAGAGGAAAGAGATAGTTGCCCCCAGAGTTGTGCATTACCTAGTCAACTGCATGTCAAAATTGCCATCAACAGAAAAAGGATCATCAAGGCTGCTTGGCATGTGTCTAAAAAGAAGTTAAGTTAGCAGACACCAAATCCAGGAATTACCATCAACATGGTGATCATGTAATCATTTTTCACCAACTTCTCCAAAGTATTCCTCTCCATGTACTTTTTAACAAGAAATTATTCATGGTTCTTAAAGTTAGAAGAATAATATAATTAACATGAAAATATGTAACTAAACCTCAGTGTTCCAGTTAAACCTCAGGAATAAAAGAAGAAAAAAATGTAAACTCAAGCCACCACAGTAAACAATTATGTTCAACTACTTTTACAGCAATTTTTCCAGATATTCCTCCCTTCAAAACTGATGTGAAAGTCACAGAGAAAACAATGAATTCATCTGTTAACTAATATGAATTATTTTCCCCAGAATGAAAAAATGAAATTACAAAGTACATGAAGCATTTAAGGTGTATATATCAGTGGTCCAATAAGATTTTGGGGTGGGGGCAGAGGAGACTATCTTCAGAAAATTTGTGAACCATAAAAACAGTGGAATATCAACAAAAGCATTGAGGAACTCACACAGAATTGAAAAGGTATGCCTTCCCTCGATGGCAATGAAAAGCCTGCTCAATAAGAAAACAATAAAGTGGAGCCAAGATAGTTCAGCAAGGTTTGCATTTCAAGAACAAGCTAAATTATATCAGTATGGGGGGGGGGGGGGGAACCAACAATGAATTCACATCTGGTAACAAAACTATTTAAGCAAATTAAGAAATGTCAAGTTAACCACACTTTCTATGACTAAGGCTGAAAGCGTGAAAAATAGCAAAGGTTCGAAAGTCAACTCATTCAAGCAGATACACTACCAAAGTTGCCATAAGAATAGATTAGCTTTGAATGAGAAAGGATATCACAACATAAGAATACCTCAGTACTCCCCCCATAATTATGTGAAATTTCAAGAAACTAACAGCACGTCTAGAAGACGTTCATAACTCTCAGAGAATGTTTCTCCAAGTACATAACCAGGTTCAGGGACAAAGCCACAACAATGTGGAAACACAAGTCAGAGAAAGATCACATAGATGTGATCATGCACAACCTTCAACCAGATCAAGCACGAAGGAGGGTAGGAGGAAGGAACAACATGAGAGAGGCAAAGGTTGAACGAACGGATCTGAGGAGTTCTCTCTTAATAGCATCCACACCTTGGGCATCACATTTCAGAATAACGCAATCATCTATGTTAGTGCGACGGCTGCATCTGAGTGTTGTCATTGTCGGCAGCAGATTTCTAGTAGTGAAGCAGAGAATCCTCAGCTGGTTAGTAGATAGGGCATTTTGGGGGAGAAAATCTTACTTGACTTTTGACAGACTGGTTGGAACAGTACTGCATATGTAATTTTCTCAAAGATCAGATAACTACTTGAAGGCTCAAAAAATGACAGAGAAGAGGGAAGAGCAGCCTCTACTAGTCTAGCACCTTGTTGAAGGCTCATGCAATGGGAAACACCAGGAGTTGCACTAATGACAGTAGGTTCAAGTTATTGATTGCAGTCCATTAGACTCAAGGAATTGTCTCAAGAAGGTAACTGTATCTACTAATCCTTATGTGTTCCAGGCGGTATAATTGTTCTTGACTATATTCAGGGAGCCTAAAATGGTGACCCAGCCACATTCTAGAATTCGTAGAAACCAGCAAGAAGTTTGGAAAGACTCACCCCCTTTTCAGTTGAATTTGGCATCAACAATCTAGTTCATGCACTCACATGAATCACTGATACACAGTGATACAAATCATATGATACTGCTGGTATCATGTATGGATGGCTGGCAGGCTAACTAAAAGCAGATGTCATCAAGAAAAGACGATTCAAAACATCCCTTTGAGAAGGAACCACTCAGTCACCAAAGTTGTGAGACTCCAACTGAATTTCACTGAAATTTTCAGAACAGGTCAAGTTAAGGCTTCTAAAAGGGTTTTTACGAGATTAGAGGCTAGTAACACAAAAAGGAGCACACCAACATAGTTGCAAGACCAAGTAGAATAATTTGATTTAAGATCCACCAAACACCGAACTTGTGAACTTCTTTCATTTAAGATATCATTCCCTGAACTGATTTCCCAGGTTTAATTTAAGTTGTCAACATAAAGATTCAACGCAACAAGATATGCCAGAACAAATTGAGGTTATAATAATTGTAACACGAAATGGGGAAGAAAATGTGTAGCGAAATTTGCACACCAGTGTCCAGCCAGAACTGTGGACAGGCATCTTTGATTAGGAAGGAATTTACGGATGCCATTTGCATGAGATATTGAGGAAGTTAAAGATGATTGGTTTTAATGCACTAGCTTGGAAGGGGTAGCCAAAGGGTTATAGGTGCGATCACAAAAATGTAAATTATATAATCCCCCAGCGCCAAACTTTCAATCGTAAAAAGATTACTTCTTCTTCATGTTCTCGTAAAATTTTCCTTTCATTGACCTAATGGCATACACTTTCCCATTGCCCTGTTTACGTTTAGCTGAACATTGCACCATGACATTGTTCAACTGACTGACCTTGATAGAGAAATCTATATATGGACATAGGCATCGCCAGTAAAACAAAGCAAATGTCAAGGTTCAAATTGAACAGCCAGCCTGCTAATCCTTAAGCCCAGTAAGAAAGCTATTGTTGTTTAACATTTCCTTTCTTTAATCGTAACCTCTATCACTTTGTAATCGTAGATAACAAAATTTGAATTGGTTCGTGATAATATCAGACCAAACCATTCCACAGCTAACACTCAATTTGAGGTATTAGAGAAAACCGAAACAAATAAGAGACGAAGAGTAGAAAATACCGTGGAGACGAGTTCATCGGCGAGAGCTAAGTGGCTTTTACAAAACTTGCATCTGTAAACCCTACCTTCAAGCTCCACCAGAAACACCCTACCCATCACCTTGTTGCGCTGAAAAAAATTCCAAAAAAGAAATAAAAAAGACGAACTATTTGAGTTCCTCTGCAACACTTAAACGGCTCATACGAATGACGATTTCGATAACCTCGATCGATCCATTTAGAACTATCAGAAAGAAACAGACAGGAAGAAGACGAAGATGATCACTTTGTGGTTTGCAGGCTCGTCACGAATCGGAATCCGGTCGTTTTGCACCAGCCCTCGCATTCATCATTATGTCTGGTTCTTGCGTTGGATTGCTGATACGAGAGGGAAGGCATGCACCGAATCGTAGAATTAGCATCTTGATGTGCTCCGACGATTTGACGGCTATGATTTGCACACCTCATTATCCGACAAGCGTGGTATGGTATGTAATACATAATCATGCTTTTAATCGTTCAAGCGAGAGTCATCCACGCGAGGGCCTAGGAGCCGTACACATGGTATGTATATAGCCATCTGTCCTAAATGCTTATCCATCAAATGGTTGAAAGACATTTGGCACGCATGCATGGCAACTCGTCTGTGGATGTTAAATCGTCATCATTGTAGATCCCATAAGACAATAAATCGACCAAGTTGTTTAATCCGATACGTAAGTATATTCGACACAATCGGCATGATATATTTCGATACGTCTCTCTACTTAATTGCACTAAAATACATTAGTCAGAGCGATATAATACTCGATACGGGACGATACGTCTCTTAAAATCACATAACAATACTTTAAACATTGCTTACAAGTCGAATCTTCTCATGGCCAAGAATGAAGGCACGCCTTGTATCATGGAATATCTATCTCTATCCCTTATTTATAAATTCATCTGTTCAAAAAAAAAAAAAAATCGAGTGGGGAATCTCTACCCACATGGATAGAGTACTATGTTTTTGTCATTTCTCCCCTAGTGATTTCTTCTATTAGAATCGTATACCATATATTTAGGAGAGTTGTACATCAAAGTATGAATAAGGTGGACCAAGAATGGGCTTGTTGTTCTAAAATTTTGTTCGTTAGTGCAAGTGAACTGACTTGCAAAACACGCATTTGACTAAGCTGGTCGAATAACACCTTTAATGAATAAGTTAGTGAATGCACACAACCTTAGAAGTAAAACGCAAGTTGCAAAGCTCTCAATACGATGTGGAGTACTAGAAGAATGCATGCCTGTTACTAGCAAAAGTGTAGGTTTATATAGATTTTAGTTAGTTACACTGACTGTGTAATCCGTTTTCCAAGCACTTGCTGACTGTCAGATGTAAGGCTAATAGTAATTGAGTTCAACCTAGACTCTTAAACTAGTTTGAACTTCCTAATTCATCCAAAGTCCTTTTCCCAAGCGTCAAGGAGGTTGGTTATAGTTCAAATGGTGTACATTGCTTAGTCAAGTCGAAAAGTATGTCCGAAGAACAGGGCAATATCGGGAAAAAGTCCCCAATCAAGGATCGCAAATGACAAAGGTCAAAGAGCTCCGATCAAGTGGAGAAGCATCTTAAGAAGAAGTAAGATGACTGTGAGGAGACCCCAGTTTACGTTGTACTAGAAGACCAACCGAAGAATCAATCAAGAAGGCTAAACAAAAGGCTCGATTTGTAGGATCAGCAATTGTCTAGAAAGAGGAGAAGTGATCTATGCATAGATCCAATAACTTTCACAAATGAAGATCTCAAGGGAATAACCACTTCTCATGATGACGCCATAGTCATCAAAGTGAAGCTAGCCAATTGAGATTCCACCAAGTACTAGTAGACACAGGTTCTTCCACCGACCTCCTATCATATAAGGTGTTTAAGAAACTCAAGCTTGAAGATGAGATGATTATCCCTTGTGGGACCCATCTATAAGTGTTCCCAGGGTCCTCCACTATAGTCTAAGGCACCATTCAATCAGACTTAAGGATCGAGACGCCCCCTCTCAATGCCGTCATCCAATCGACCTTCATGGTGGTTTGGGATCTTTCAGCTTACAATGTTATACTTGTGAGACCTCTTCTCAGTGTCTTAGGAGCAATGGTCTCTCTAAGATATATGAAATCAAAATTTCCAACTGAAGCAGAGGCCAAGGAGTGGTCGTCTAATCAAAGAGTCTCGAGGCAATGTTATGTCAACTATCTCAAACAAAAGAAGAGGTCTGAGAGGTAGGACAATACAATGACCAGCGAAGTTCGAGGTGAAGAGGCTATGCAAAGAGTCGAGCCAATGGAGAAGCTTGAGTGAATACAACTTCACCCAGATCTTCCTAAGAGGGGAACCATGATCGGGTCGGAGTAGCCCGAGGAGTTCAAGAAGAGGCTAACGAGTTTTTGCAAAAAGACTTAGATGTGTTTACATGGTCAGATGAAGATCTACTTGATCTTCCTGAGAGGGGAACCATGATCGGGTCGGAGTAGCCCGAGGAGTTCAAGAAGAGGCTAACGAGTTTTTGCAAAACGACTTAGATGTGTTTACATGGTCAGATGAAGATCTACTTGTAATTGACAGAAGGGTAGCTGAGCATAGTCTACGGATTAGAGGAGATGCAATCCCAAACATTCAAAGAACGCAAAAATTTTCGCTCGAGAAGCATGAGGCAATCAAAATGGAGGTTGAGAAGTTGGAACAATTAGGTTTCATAAAGCAGATATAGTGCCCGACTTGGTTAGCAAACGTAGTCATGGTGAAGAAGGCAATGGAAAATGGAGAATGTGCACAGACTGCACCGATTTGAATGAGGCATTCCCCAAGGATTGGTATCCACTTCCCCCAATTGACTTATCGATCGATGCCACAGCAGGACATGAAATGTTGAGCTTCATGGATGTCTACTCGAGATATAATCAAATCATGATGAATCCTAAGGATGAGAAACATACAACCTTCATGATAGATCGAGAGAGTTACTTCTACAAAGTAATGCCATTTGGGTTGAAGAATGTCAGGGCAACATATCAAAGAGTGGTGAATAAAATCTTTAAGGACCAAATTAGGAGAAATATGGAAGTATACATTGATGACATGCTTGTCAAAAAGTAGCTCGAAGAAACCATTTGACGGACCTTGAAGAAGTCTTTAATGTACTTAGGACATATTAGATGAAGTTGAATCTGGAGAAGTGCGCATTCAGGGTGTCCTTGGGAAAAATCTTCGGGTTCATGGTATTGCAAAGAGGAATTGAGGCAAACCTAGAGAAGATTAAAGCCTTAATCCAAATGGAGCCTCCAAGAAAGGTTCGAGACATTCAGTGCTTGACCGGGAGAGTAGTCACCTTGAATAGATTCATAACAAGATCAAGAGAGAAGTGTTTGCCATTTTTCAAAGCTCTCAAAGAACTCAAAAAGGCCAAAGAGACACTTTAGACCGAAGAATGTTAGCATGCATTTGAGAAGTTGAAGGAGAAGCTTGGGTCACCACCTCTTTTGGCCAGACCTTCCACCGAAGAACATCTATATACATACTTAGCCATTTCTTCAGTTGCAATAAATGTCGTATTAGTAAAAGAAGAGGGGACTTCTGAAAGCCCCATTTATTATATAAGCCATGTACTTGTGGACGCCGAGACTCGGTACCCAAAAGTGGACAAGCAAGCCTTAGCCTTAGTAACTGCATCTCGCAAACTAAGGCCATATTTCCAAGTACACCCTATCGTGGTCTTGACCAACTTCCCTATGAAGAAGATTTTATGTAGACTAGATTGGTGGGCCAAATGGTGACATGGACTGTCACATCCACCCAACCGGTACCCTACCTGACATACTTGGGTATATGATCCACAGTCCCAAGGATCAAGTATCGAGCAACCATGCCTCCCACATACACGATAACACAATCATGAACAATAATAATCAAGATTAAAGCATATAATAAAAGAAATCATGAATAAGATAAGAACAGATAATCAGAGTGCGGAATAAAATGATACCAAATATATAATCCAAATGAAGGAAGTGAGCGAAAATCACTCCTTTAGTACACAGCGGAAAGTAGATCAATCAAAGTTAAAGTTTATAGATCCAAAGTTTAAAAGAGTATAACAATATAAAAATCTAAGCTAAGGTCTCCTCGGTCTTATACAAGATATCCTCATAGGTATAAACATAGGAGACCAAACACGGCCTTTCCCACACTAAAGTCGAGCTAATCTTGGTATGGAGGGTAACCACCCTCGAGATCTTCACCATGACCTTCATAGTAGCCAAGACCTTCAGAGTAGTATGAGGAATCCGGGTCCGTCTCGAGGAAGGAGCCATCAGTTTCTTCAATGCCTACAGAGTAATTTAACAAAACAATTGCACAAAAGGAATGAGCTCGAGAGAACTCAGCAAGGCAGTTAGTCCATAATACATAAGTCATATGATACAAAAACAAAACATGATGCAAAATGATATGAAACAGATGATGCAAATATGATTCTAACTCTACATATGCTAGTCTCTATGGTAGACATGCTTTAAGTCATAGCACCATACTTCTTTGGGTAAGTCTCAGTCACTCAGCACCGGTTGGTAATGGGTCCTGCATCCATCTCGGACAATCCATGGCTGAGGTTTCGGTCACCGCTCTCTCACACCTCCATTTGGTCTAAGTATTGGCGCATGTTAAGGTAAAGCCTAGCCCAATGCAAGTCATCTACTCAGTCATATCATGTCAGATCCGGATATGTCCATTCCTCCCATCCCAAGATCCTTTCTGGTATCCTTCACACTAGAGTTAGCGTATCCGACTCTCTCAAATACGGACTCATCAACCCTATTAGTCATCCACAAATAGTAGACGGGAATCTCTCAGATCCTCTCACGGATATGACTCACCGGTCTCAAGCGCCTGTGAGCCCAAGTGTAGCTATTTGCAACCCTACCAATGAATGGCCCATTTCGGGTATCTGCAATGTTATTTATGTCCTCTCACGGATATAACTCACCGATCTTGAGCGCCCATCAAATCACACTACTACCACGGGTTGTTCGGTCTCAATGCCCTTCCGATTTGGGTCTGATACAACAAGGACATCCTAGCCAACACATCTAGACAAGTCTTATGTATGTCATCCAATAATCCGGGAAAGCGTCGATGGGCATCTTCGGAGAACATCCCATACTATTCCCTCCGATGTCCAATGACAGAAATGTCAAAAGGACATTCCCCAATCCCAAATCATACTTATCCAATCACATTCTCAGTTTCAAATTAACCGATAATCTGGGAGTAACGTTTCTGGTTAACCGGTTCTCCCAAATTCTTTTGAAGATGACAAGCTGTATCAAATGTGTTTTGACCGCTTTCTCATCCTAATAATTATACTTCTTGAGCAAGTACTCAATATAGTGTGCTTGAGATAATACTATCTCCTCATTCTTTTGGATAATCTTGATTCCAAGAATAACATCCGCTTCACCCACGTCTTTTGTGTCAATTTTTGACATTAAAAGTTTCTTAGTTTGACCCCTCAAGGTATAGAGGAGTTCCTTCAGGTGGATCGTTTGACCAGCTCTCTTTAAATTGATTTGGGTTTTTAACCCTGTTTATGTGTAAAAAAAAAAGGGTAATTTTCATCTGGACCCCCTGAAGTTTGGTCCAAGTCACTTTTAGTCTAGTTTAAGTTTTCTTTTGCATATGGCTCCCCTGTGGTTTCAATAAATGATTAAATAAGGACAAGCTTAATAGAAACCGTTTGTTTAATAATTTTTGTGACGAAACTACCCTTGTTTTATTTTTTAATTTTTTTCTTTTTAATAAATTTCTTTCTTTTATTTAATCTACCAAAACAAAAAACAATTAAACAAAAAAAAAAAAAAAAACTAAGCCCGCCTCTGCAACTTCTCTGAAACGAACTTTCTCTGAAACGACTTTTTCCTTGTTTTTTTTCCATAATCTTTGGGCTTCTTGTTGGAGAATAATAAGATGAAATAATACTTTATGTGTGTGATTTTCACGATTGCTGATGATTAATTTCAAGTTTCATTGTCGCTGGAGCTGGACGATTTTGTTTATTAGTGCATCTTTGATAGTGTTCTTGCTAGGATTTCTGTTTTGCTTTGTTGGTTTTGTAAATCCAGCAAAAGCATTTGAAGAGATGAAGGTCCATCCAACTCCCAAAAAACCGTGTATCTCGTTCTGGTACAACATCGATTCACACATCGAAGCTAACGGGATGATGGGAATGGGGAAGTCAGAAGAAGCTTCACCGATTACCTCACATATTCAGCAGGTTCTTGGAGTTGCCGTTCCTTCGCAACACCGACCGTCTTTATCGAAGAAGAATCCGATTGTTTCCGCTTCATCGTCATGACTGAAGGTATAGGTGATGATGTGACTGCTCGCCGCTGTTGAAATCCATCCTGGAGTTACAAAGCTTGTGATCAGAAGGAGTAATCCTCACGAATTGTTCATGTACAGTAAAGAGAATCTGTTATTATATATATTTGTTTCATTATTTTTTGTTTTGATAGATCAAACTAAAAGAAATAAATCAAAAGAAAAACAAGGGTATTTTTGTCAGAAAAATTATTAAACTAACAGTTTCTGTTAAGCTTGTCCTGATTTAATCATTTTTTAAAACCACAGGGAGCCATATGCAAAAGAAAACGTAAACTGGACTAAAAGTGATCTGGACCAAACCTCAGGGGGTCCAGATGAAAATTACCCAAAAAAAAAAGTTTCTTAGTTTGTTGCACTATGTCCAAATTTGTTTTCATTATAAGCATGTCATCTACATATATATACCAAGATAAACGCGCCTTTACCTTGATGGAACCTACTGTATAAACACCTTTCCACATCGTTTATCAGAAAGCCACTACCTAGAAGTACCGTATCTAGCTTTTCATGCCACTATTTGGGCGCTTGTTTCAAACCATATAATGATTTTATGAGCTTGCATACCTTTTAATCTTGGCCAGGTACTACACAACCTTCAAGTTGTCTTATATAGATTTGTTCCTCTAAGTTAGCATTTAGGAAAGCTGTCTTTACATCCATTTAGTGGATAACTAACTTGTAAATGGATGCAAGAGCTATCATTATCCTTATAGCAGTGATTCTTGCTACTGGAAAAGTGTCAAAGTAATCAATGTTGTGCTTTTGTTTAAAGCCTTTAACTACTAGTCTTTCCTTATACTTATCAAGTGATCCATCCGCCTTTAATTTCTTGCGGAATATCCACTTAGTGTTTAAGATTTTAGAACCTCGAGGGAGATCAACCAACTCCCAACTGTGATTGGAAATAATTGAGTCCAACTCATTTTTTATGGCTTCTTTCCAGAAAACATCATCTATTGATGTCACTACTTCCCTATATGAAATAGGATCCTTATGTATTAGATAAGCCAGCCATGTTGGATTATCATCTATTGAATAGACTATCCAATCATTTCCAAAATGTTTAGAAATCCTTTGTCTTTTACTTCTACGTAGGTTGCTTGAACCTTCATCACTTGATAAGCGATCGTCATTTTCTATTTGATCACTAGAAACCTCTGTTGCCAATTCCTTTCTTTGACCAGACTCTCCACTAACTCCCTTTTCTTGTATCGAAGGCAACTTAAAAGGTAAGATATTCTCAAAAAATTCTGCATCCCTAGATTTTGTTATGTCCCCTTCTTCACATATGCCATCTAAGGTTTTAAGGACCATAAATCTATATGTTGAACTATGTCTTGCATACCCAATAAATATGCAATTGAAAGTCTTTGGTCATACTTTCCTTTTCTTTGGTTCAGGTATTGCTACCTTAGCCAAACAGCCCCATATTCTTAAATATTTAATATTGGGTTTTCTATTAAACCATAGTTATAGCACTGTACTGTGTGTCGGCGATATATCGCCCTGCGACTTGATATATGCACAATATCAACGATATATCGCTGAGAAGTCAGTATATATTGCCAATGGTCGAATAATCGACCGTTCGCAAGATATCGCCGAGATTCGGGCGAAATTTCGCCTGAATTTCCAACTCCTTTTTTTATTTTCTCTCTCCTGTCTCACTTTTCCAGAGCTTCTCTCTCTCATTTTTCGCACTTTTCACCATATTTTGGCCTGATCTTCAACATCTACGAGTACATCTTGCTTCGTTATTGCTGGATATAATGTTGTTTTTGTCGATCAGGAGGGGTTTCGCATAGATCTAGGAGTTTTTTCAGCAAACAGGTAACCATTCTTCTCCAACTAATTTTTGACAAAATGCATGTTATAATGATGTTGGATGATTATGAAATTAATATATGTTGAATACCATGAGCCAATCTATGATCTCACGGAATTGGAATTTTTTTCACAAAGTTTTTTTTTTTTTTTGTGAGTAAAAAATTATATTTTAATTATCTTGTATGATTTTTTTTTAAGTGATATAAATGTTGTATGATGATAGAAAAATCATATGTGAAACTCCGTGAGCCGATCTACAGACTCACGAAGTCAAAATATTTTTTGACCCAATAAATAATTATTTTATTTTTCAAAAAATATTAAAATATTTATAATTATGAAAAATGGAAAAAATTGGGGAAAATGGGGAAAAGTGTTTTGAAAATTATGGGATAAGTATGTAAGTATTTTTCAACTGTTTCCTGTGTTGCCCATGTTTTTTCATTGCCAGTTTTGATATGGGCAACCTTTTTTTTTTTTTTTTTGCCAAGAAAATTGTAAAAATTCATTTTGTATTTAAAAATAAGATGAAGAATTTGCTAGTTAATACTTAATAGTTATATACTTATACAGTTATGCACTTATGCTTAGGTATATCAGTACATGATTACATATTTACATCACACATGCAATATTCATAATTTCATAGATGATTGTTTATTTGTGTATAAAAATTTATTTTGATGTTGTTATTTGTTAAGTGACTTATGCTGTTATGCCATCATTTTGAATGCAACAGTCATCATGTTTGCTAGTGGGAGTCAGAGGGGAGCTAGGTCTTCCTAGAGTGGACGAGGATAGTCATAGGGACGGGGACAGACACAACAACAGGGACAGCCTAAGAGACCAGCAGTAGGAGGGAGGACTGACCCAACATGGCAATATTGTATGGCTATTGATGGAGACAAAAATAAAATACAGTGTAATTTTTGTGGGAAGAGAATATACTCAGGTGGCATCTGTAGGTTCAAGGGTCACATCATTGGGAGTTCAAAGGATGTGACTACATGCACAGAAGCCCATCAAGAAGTAGTGAAGGCACTTAGGGATTTACAAAATGCGAAGGGGAAGAAGAAAGATGATCGGAGGAGAGTCAACAAAGCACTAGATGATGCAGTGCAGGGACTCTCATCATATGTAGATGATTCAGATGATGATAGGGATGTTGATCCTGTTGATGTGGATAGAGATCAGGAGGAGAGGGACATGCGGCGGGCCATGGCAAAGAGCAGACGATTGCACCATCAAGAGCAAGATATGGCCAGAGGTAGAGTTTCAGGGGCTGGTCCCTCTAGGCCTGTAGGGGCTAGACCTTCTGATTCTGGGGGGAAGGGTGGTGTATTTGGCATGTTTGGCAGATCACAGAGTCAATAGGCCTCTCGTACATCAGGTTCAACACCGCCGCCACCATCTGATTATCCACACCATAGAGACCCGATCATGGAGCAGGATCCTGATATATTCAGGAAGAAGGGGGCCAAGCAGCCCAAGATATTTGGTGCATGGAAAGGAATGGCCAAGAAGGTAAAAAGAGCATTATCAAAGTGGATATATTTCAATCACATCCCAGCAAACACAACATAGGGTCCATACTACAGGCATATGATTGATACTATTGCAGAGGCAGGCCCTGGATATGATGGTCTCAACCCTTTTGGGAAACTTATGGATGCACCATCATGTCTGATGGATGGACCGGCCCGACAAGAAAGTCCATCATCAACTATATGGTATACTATGAGTAGACAACCGTTTTCTCGAAATAGATGCTAATGGTAATATTAAAGACCATAGATATATCATGGATCTCCTGCAAGATGAAGTTGGTAGGAAAATGTGGAGCAAATTGTCACTGACAATGGCTCCAACTTTAAGAAGGCTGGTGAAGTGTTGATGGCTTCACCTAATTATCATCTTTTGTGGACGCCTTGTGCAGCTCAGTCAATTGACCTAATGCTGAAGGACATTGGAAAAATCAGCATTGTCCACAACACAGTTGAAAGGGCAGGACAGGTAACCAACTTCATCTACAATCATAATACTCCTTTGGCAATGATGAGGAGATCATGTGGAGGTGAGTTGGTGCGACCTGGTCAAACAAGATTTGTGACGAATTTCATTGCCTTGAGCAGCATGCAAGATAAGAAGTTGGGCCTCAGATCCATGTTTGCATCACAGGAGTGGTTTGATTGGGTTGGATCTAAGTAAGATAACTATCAACTATTTCATCTTATAAATTATTATATTTATATTATGAATTTATGATTATCTTGTATCTATTTATCTACTGTCTATTGACTTAATGAGTTTGTGATAATTTAGCACGCCCAACGGGCACGAGGCACAATACACAATATCATCTAATGAGTTCTGGAGAAGTGTTATTGTGGTGTTGCTGACCTTAAAGTCTATTGTAAAGGTCTTGCGTATGGTGGACTCTTCCTTGAGGGGACCCACTATGCCCCACTTGTATGCATCCCTTGAACGTATGAAAGTTGCTATACAAGCAGCAAACCCTAGAGGACACTGGGCTTTCTTAGATCTTGTGGATGCACGATGGACAGCTCATTTGATGCATCCCTGCAGAGGGGCCAGGAAGTAAAT
The DNA here is from genome assembly GCF_041222555.1 of Hakea prostrata. Classification (NCBI taxonomy): domain Eukaryota; kingdom Viridiplantae; phylum Streptophyta; class Magnoliopsida; order Proteales; family Proteaceae; genus Hakea; species Hakea prostrata. The sequence goes on from NC_142608.1 coordinate 17,745,442, forward strand.
ATTCTAGGTTGTTGACTTGTAGTTGTAGCATTGTAGGAATTGGTACTAATTTTAAGCTTTTTTTTTTTTTAATTACGCAGCCTATTTCTAAACCCTAAATATCAATATAGTGAACATTTACGATTGGACACAAACCTGTTGGATGTCCTGTTACAGGTGATTTCGAAGTTGGAGTCAGATGCGATGCTCCAATCATTTTTCCACCACGAGGTAAGACATTGGGAATTTCAAACGATTAGAATTTGTATTTATTGTTTAAATAATTTAGCTAACCAATCAATACTAATGATTGTATTATTGTAGATCAAGTTGTTTAGGGATGCATTTGGGTTTTTTAGTGGAGATGCTGCTGTACGGGGCAGAGAAACCAGTGATCTAGGTTAGATACTTATATAGTTAGATTCTTAGATGCATAAATGCGTTATTATTATTATTATTATTTATAGATAAGTTGATTTGATGTTAAGTATTAAAGTTATGAGTTTCTAACTTAATGTTTTTATGATAATGCAGCTGGATGGTGGTATCTCTATGGCAATAGTGCATCAAACCTTCGGAGACTGACGATCAGGATCCTGTCTCAGACTTACTCTGCCTCTAGATGTGAGAGGAATTGGAGTACATTCAGCATGATCTACTCCAAGAGGAGGAACCGGTTGGGAAGTCAGCGCTGAGTGATCCTGGTATTTTGTCACTATAATATGAGGTTGAAGCTGCAACATGTCAGGGAGCAGGCTAAGAATGATAGGCAATACATCGATCTCGATGATATATTTGATGTGGGCGCAAATGAGCAAGATCCCCTCACTCAGTGAATGTTGGACAGGGGTGAGCCGGTGTGAGACCAACCTGAAGGGAGGCCTGACCCAGACCTAGCTCGAGCTGCTAGGGTTGATGTGGATGAGTTTATGGCCTCTCGAGAGGGTCAGGCACATGCAGAGGCAGCTGCCACCAAGGTATGAAATCTCGCTAAGATTTCGTATCTCGCAACTTGCCAAAAGTAGAATATCGGCAATATTTCCTCAAATTCGTTTTCCAAATTTATTAAATCTCAGATTTTCAATTCCCATTATCTCACGGACTGACTACTTTCAAAAGTCAACTTTCAAAAGTTTCATTACCACACACGCAACCCAATTTGTCAGTTGTCATTAAATCCCCATTTGTCAGTTCCAATTTACTATGGGACATGTTGATAAAATCATAAAAGCTATTGTGTGCTCTTGAAGTTATAACAGATGCACTCCGCTAGGTTTTGGTGTTTACTTTGGCATCAGATGCATAGTTGCAGGGTTGCGGTGTCTGGTCCAACGAGGAAGACGAAGGTCAGTAGGTGATCTTCCATCAAGGTTAGAACTTTTGTGGAAGACGGGGGTTCCCTGGAGCTCAAGCCAAGCTAAATTTCCACAAAGATACAGAGAAGAGCAGCGGAAAACTTTCACCCGGAAAATAATCTCACGTTTTCGAATTGGAAAAGAACATATGCAGTTGCAGATCGACATCAAATGTTCAACTAGAAAACCTAAACAGAGATTCAGAGAATAGAAACCGCACCAACAAGATTTTTTGTTTGAAAATAAGTAGAATCGCCGGAATATCGTCGATATTACCCTGTATTTCGCTGAATTGCCGAAATATCGTCGATTTTCTGGCGATATTTTGGCGACATATGGTAAAGTCGGTTTCAGTGATGGATTTCGGTTCGCCCACCACCAAAATGGGAGAAATTTGCCAAAATTTTGGCAAATTTCACCGAACTTGTGTTCCTTGGCTGCCACTGTTGATGAGGATTGGATCACGGCACCAAGCATGGAGGAGCGGCAGGATGACAATCCAGATGACACACTCCCACCTAGTCATCCCTGCGAGGGATGATGATGATGATGATGGTGGTGGTGGTGGCCTTGAAAAGTGTCTACATGTTCCACTACCAGAGACACAGCAACCCCCACTTAGATACACTGGGGAGAGTCATTTCTCACATGCCACCCAGGATTATGATCATAGTAGTGATTATCATCATGGTCGTGAATATCCTGATAAGAGGCCGAGCCACCATCGGAGGGGGAAGGGCCATGAGGGCTAGCAACAGCACAGAGGAGGTTATGATTATGTTAATCCTTGTGATCCATCGGCCGACTTAGTAGGAGCGGTGGGGTCCATGAGCTTGGATGAGTCCGTAGGCTCCACACCAGGTTATTGGCCTATGGGTATTTATGGTGTCCCTCCTTCACATTGACAGTATGATATGAGAATTCGTATCCCCTCTAGTACTTTGTATCAAGGGCACTTGCAAGCCGATAGTTGTGATACTTACTTTGACCATGGTATCGAGAGGAGGCCATTGTCTATTCATGAGTCCATGTTTTCACTTTCAAAGACCATGGCACCAACAGTAACATCATCAAACATGCAACACCTTCCTTGGTCCGATTCTCACTTCCCTCAAATTGGAGTTCTCTTGGCGGCGGAAGATGACCGCTACAAATCTGTAATTGATGATTATCTGGACCACTATCAATATCAGTATGTGAGTTTGTTGGGGGAGCATCACTGGAGACAGTCTGAGTCATAGGAGTTTGATCCACCTAGGCATAGTACTTGGAATTGAGAGTTCGAGATTTTATATGGTTGGATGACTCTATGTATTTATACAATGAATTGTAGACTTTAGATGATTTGGTTTCTATGAGTTTTTAGATTTCTAGTTTCGGGGCTGTTGCTCGCATACAGTAGGACATGGGTCGATTAAGAACATTAGTTTAGGTGATGTTTTAGGTCAAAATAACACTCTCAATGTGTTTATTGGCTGCAAATTAGGCTATACGTCAAATTTCAGGTAATGACCCCAAATACCATTCGAAATAGGGGGTCGATTTTTCATCGAACCCTAGCAAAATTTCGGGCGACATGTCGCCCATGTTGCCAGGGTCTGACACGGCGACACGAGGCTACATGTCGAACCATGGTTCATAGGGAATCGTAGGGAATCATACCAGTACTTTTGTGAGGTATACGATTCAGAATGAAATAAGCCGTTAGCATAGCTTCCCCCCATATATCAAAAAATAAACCAGAACTAATAAGTGATGAATTCATCATTTCCTTTAAAGTTTTGTTATTTCTTTCAACTATTCCATTGGATTCTAGTTGATATGACACTGTCGTTTCATGTATTATTTCAATACTCTGAAGAAAACTAAACATATTAAAATACTCTAAACCTCTATCGATTCTAAGTCTTTTAATCATCTTTCGTAGTTGGTTCTCAACTTTTGTTTTGTATGATATAAAAACATTAGATGCTTCATCCTTAGAGTGGATTAAATATACCATAGTATATCGTGAAAAATCATTAATGAAAGTAGCCATATATTTTTATTCGGGATTAAAACCTCTTCACATAGGTAAGGTGTCACAAGACCTATGACATATGCCTCACGCTCATTTTCTATTATATATATATATATATATATATTTGAAAGGAGTCATTCTTATTCTTTGGGTATCTTTGTAATTTTCTTAAAGGTTTTATTACAAAAAATAAAATAAATAAATAAGTAAATTCAACCCACCGGATCTCATAACCTGTGTGAAGGTATGGTCAAACCAAAGGTGGTCCCCACTCCATGGGCGATGTGATTGTGAGATGAGGTGAGGTGGTTAGCAACTTACCATAGGGGAGGGGACTTGCAGACTTGCAGTGGCAAGGGTGAGGGACAGTGAGGACACGTTGACAAGGAAATATGGAATGATTCACACTGGAATTAAATTCCAGTTCTGAATTTGGTTCGGATTTCGATTCTGATTCTGATTGCTTGAACCGTGGTACTAAAGGCACAATAATGCACTGAGGACCCATCGTGTCGGTTAGGCTAAGACAGATCAACAGTTCACCATGGCCCAGGTAGAACTAGAAGACTGAAGAAGAATATGATCTAAGCAAGGGGGTGGGACCCAACCTTACCAGTTACCGCTACCTATGGCGGTGGTCGGTGGCCGGTGGCCGGTGGCCGCTGTTGGTAGGTGTACCTATAGAACCGGGCAGCTAGCACTTGGCTGGACCGAAAAATGAAAATCACCCTTTCTTGGATGTTTCACTTTCCATGCGTCATAATCAAAACTCTCTCCATCAGCGTCGTTGGATTTCAGATATCAGACAAAATTCATGCTCTCTACCACGTGAAGTCCAGGAAATGATCTTCGCCAATCAGATTTCGACATCTACAGCTGTGTGGTGCCCAACGTTGACACGTTTGTCGATTTTCTCCCGTGCATGTGAACTCACTCACTCATAGACATTGCACTCAATCGGCTACGCCAGCATAACACGTGACTCACGACTCATGAGGCATGACTACTACGCGCTCGGCTCTCATTGGAGCCTTACTGCCATCGCTTTCAGGCGGATGGATTCGAATCTAGCGTCAACTGTAATTAGACGGCTAGGATGCTTTTAAAGATGAGATATTTTGGGCCAAGACAGACAGCCACATGAAGAAAAGACACGAAGGTGAGGAGGATCTAGTGGCTGCGCGTCAACTCCAACTTCTCTCCATGACGTGTGACTTGATCAGACGTGTCTGACGGCTTTAAATCCACTGCACCCAGCACCCAGCACCCAGCACCCACCTTGCTTAATTACCAGAAAGGTAGAGAATTATTTAAAGCTAAGACATTTAATTAGATGGATTAAGCATTTGGTTCAGGATTTCCGGTCAGGTTACTTAAAAGGATTATATATAATCGAGAAAATTAATTATAAAAGGAAACCGAATATTATATATTATATAAAAAATAAAAAGCACGCAACGAAGACCAAGACTATGACGCGCCGCTACATAAACTGAAAGAAGCGTGGGTTGGAGGGGTGGTCACCTCATGAGACAACAAATTCCACTTTTGAAGGCGGTGCGGCAGCATCAGCAGCCGCCCACACCCAAACCTTTCCCTCTTTTGACGGTTGCTTTTATTATCCCCACATCCTTAACCTCTTTCCCGCGATACGTGGCACATAATAAGGCAGAAACACGAAACCCCACAAATACACTCTCTCTCTCCCCCGCTTCCATGCTGACCCTATCCACCACCGAATCATGCCGGCCCGCCCCGGCCCGCCGGCGTAACTATCTGTCGCTTTTCAAAACGCGTCACCACTTCGTCAGTGGCCCTCAGCGTTTCGACATGCCGTACGATCCCACGAGCACATCATGCATCGTGTCTCTTGAGTCTTGACTCTCTCATCTTTGCATACACATACATAGTATACTGTATATCCATCCAATCCAGTCTCAAAGCCAACCACCGGCACATCCATGCCATACATGTAAACATACATACATACATGAGAGTGACCATGACAAACGGGTGAAAAGAGATTTGAACAAATTTAAAAAAAAAAAAAAAAAAAAAAAAAGGGCCAAAAGCGAAATCTTCTCCATAGATTCCGACGACAATGACCGAGCCCCACCAAAAAAGCCCAAAAGCCGCCGCGGCGCCTAACTTCCAAGGGCCGTGTCTTAAGTGGACCCCACATTTGTCTCCTTCCGACCTCTCTCCTACTTTTGAGTGTAAACGTGTACCTTACGCCCCCCCCACAACACCCAGCGGCCAGAGCGGCTCTTTTCTTTCTTTCCTTTCTCATTAGTCCATTTTCACATAACAAAAAACCTGGACGGCAGGGCAGACGTATTCGTGCCGCCCCTCTCAAATCTCAATCAAAACACCCCCAAGACCCAAGACCATACACACCCACACACACACATACTTCACATACTTTTAACGGCGTCAACACGGTATCCGTAACCGGCCCCACCTTAAGAAAGGCCGTCGCCGTGTTGGTAAACTTTGACAAGTTAAATAAAAGCAAGTACCGTCCGGTCTAAGCATCTTCCTTCATGTTCATGTCCTCTGGTTAACTAGGATTACTTAAAAAGGGGAAACGGCATCTATCTAGTTTCTACTAAAAGGAAAAATTAACCGCTTCGCACACACTTTTACCGGTGAACTATCATGTCAATGCCGCCGGCCAAATTAAGGGGGAACAATAACAGAAAAGATATGAACAGATAACATCAAATGCTCCATTGAAGGGGGAAATTGAAAAATATCCATGAAAAAGGTTACAGTAGTGGCTGTGATAAAGAGAACAACAATGAGAAACATGTAATTTCTCAGTTGCAAAAAACAGCACTGTTGGTTGAAATACAAAAAAAAAAGGTCTTGGTTACATATTTACATAATAATAATAATAATAATAATAATTCATCCGGTCTTGGCACTCTCTCTCTCTTTTTGGGTTTTCTTGTTTCTTCTTTTTCCTTCTTAGAAAAAAAAATAAAGGAGCAAGAACTTTGAAATGGAACTAAATTTCCGATAGATCCCGGCGCCGCTTCAAAAATCCGGTATCAAGCAACTTCCGGCGGAGGGGGGAGGTTCAGGTCAATCCCACGGAGTCCTCTGGGTGAGCTGTGAGTGTTGTGGCTGAAATCTACAACGGAAGATGAGTCGGAGTCGCTTTGGGCCCCACCGGCGGCACCAGCAAAAGCAGCCTGGAAGTCAGCAGCAGCGGCGATTGGATCGAACCTCAGATGGTGATGGTTCATGTGATGATGGTTTATGTTCATGTTCTCAGACCGTACGAACGTGTCAAAGAAGAAAAAGGGGTGGGCGGTCGGCAAAACTCCAACAGCCGCTGCAGCAGCAGCAGCCTGATGCTGCTGTTGTTGTTGTTGTTGTTGATGGTGAGGATGAGAATGGTGGTGAAACGGGAACCTCATGGCAAAGCCACCACCACCACCAGTTCCGGCACCTCCGCCGGCCACGGCGCCACCACCGCCACCAACGGCAACGCCGCGATGTAACAGATCAAGGTTCAAAGGCGAAGGAGGTACGATCGGTGCTGGAGAAAAACCTTCCCGGCTAGAAGACTCAACCGTGCTGCTTTGGCTAGGGCTCTGCTGGTTGTTATTGTTGTTGGTGGTATTGTTGTTGATGCTGTTGTTGTTACAGTCAGAAGTTAAAGGGAAGTTAGTTTTAGCTTTGGAGCCGCGAAACTCTCTGGCGGCAGCATCATAAGCTCTTGCAGCTTCCTCCGCCGTATCGAAGGTTCCCAACCAAACACGACTCTTCTTGCCGGGATCTCTGATCTCTGCAGCGTACCGACCCCATGGTCTCTTCCTCACACCCCTAAAATGCACCTCTTTGCCGCAGCTGCCGGCGCCTCCACCGTTTCCTCCTTTAGCTCCATTAGGCTTGTCTCGAGGAGCCATATCTCTCTCAGTTCTGACTGTGATTTGCTTGCTTTCTCTTCTTTTCTTGTCAGTTTACCCCTTTTTTAACCTTTCCTATTTCCGTCGCAGAAGATAAAGAAGAGAGGATGAAGAATGAAGGGGGGCGAAGCGAGGCTTTTATAGAGAGAATGGAGATTAGAAGAAAAGGGAGAGAGAAAGTGGGTGTGGTAAGGATCGGCGAGGAAATCGAAAACATTAAGCGCAGTCAACGAGGGATTTGACTGTCATTGGCCGCCGCCCCCGCCCCGAGCGTGGCTGCAATATTATTATACTATATCGTCCCATTCTTACGTGGCAGATAATACTTGAGACACGCAATTTACGGCAGACCTCCATAACGGCCGTTAAATATACAAGGACGGCACATCACTGAAACTGTGCTTTCTTGTGGCTTGGTGGGTCCCATTTCCCCAGTCGCTGACTGCCGGTTCAAACTTCTAACAATTGTCGGCACACTCCGCTTTCCCGCCGTGTGAGTTGGATCGGGGTTATCCTATCTGGGCCCCATTGAACCGCTCCCCAGGACCGACAGTTAATTTTGCCTCACCAATGCCATCATGACACGCCTTCAACGGTGCCTTCCGCGTTATGAGACGCAAGAGCGTTAATCTAATCAAAACCACAGAAGTACCCTGCAGCCCTACTTTTCGCTCTCTCTCTCTCTCTCTCTCTCTCTCTCTCTGTCTCTTTCTCAAGTCTAAAGTCTTAAGTCTCAACCAACGCCAACAGTTTACAGGCGTCCACTCCTGACAGCCCCGTGTTTTGAGTATTTAATAATTTCCTTTTCTCACTTTTGAAATTACCATTCTGTCCATATGCATGACCTAGATTCTCAAATAAAAAAATAATAAAGTATCATAAGATTGTCGTTATCTTTGTAACGAAGTTATACGGGCAAGGGCCAAGGGTAGGGGGAACCAGATTTTCCGCACCAAAAGCGGCAAAGGTAACGGATCTTTTTCTGGAGCCTGGAAAACGCCCCGAAAGGCCACACCTTCCGAATTACAGGCATCCTTTTGTCCAGTGCGAATGTGGTCCCCACCACCCACCCACCCCACCCGCGCCTCTACGGCGTAGGCGTAGTCACACCTTTTCTATTTTTCTGTTTTCTCACCCATTCAGATTTACTATTCCTGAATCGTACGGTCTTCACACATGTCAGACGAGAGGAACACGAGGGGGAAGGAGGGGTGTGAGGGTGTCTACACTCTACACTGCAAAATCAACTCATCAGTCGGAACGCGAAAGGAAAACGTGGATTCCAATCCGATGGTTGGATAGACATTTAGGCGTCGAATAAGACACGGCACCACGGCGGCTATACCTATATTATTATGTTATAGCAGTCCAAATCTGATGCGGTGGGTGTCGTTTCACGAGCGTTAGGCACACTCGCCCCTATTTTGAGGGTGGTGCGATGAGTGGTGGTGGTGAATTTTCAAGGCAATCACTTCAACACGGTATCTTTAAATGTGATTCCGAGTCAGTGAGGTCCACGCGCCCCGCGTTGAGACTTTGATGAGAGAGTTTTTCACGCATTTAATCGAGACGGTGGAATCCATCCATGCAAATCTCATTGGGCAAGCCGGTAAGATGTGGTGGGACCAATTGTAATTCGCAAAGTGGAATCTCTGTCGCACGTTGACTGATTTTGCATCACTATGTTATGATGCACGGAAAGAACCATGAAAGTGTTCCCATGCTCACTTTTCTTAGTGACGTCTCCAGCCTTTGTCTCCCTTGTGGAAAACCTTCTAAAACCTAACTAAGCATTTGATTTTGGCCCTTGGCTCCTTGTTTGAAAATCAAGATTTTGACTCGGGTACTGAGTCACCGATCGAGTTGAGTCTACGGGAAGATCCCATGAAATCTAGTCACGAGTCATGAAGATTTGTCTAGATTTAGATCAGATTCACATTAATGACTCAGTCTTTGCTTGTTATGTATATTGAATGACTCGGTCTTCCTTCAGCGCTCTGAGTTTGGATTGCTTTTCTCGGTTCCATTGAGTCATATACTATTCATAAATCAAAATTGATATGCCACTAAAAACCACCTAAATTTTTTTATTTACCATTTTGCCCTTTATCATAAGTAATCAACAAGGATAGTGTGAAATGGTATGAATAGTCGTGGCTAAATAAATAAAGCAACCTATGCCAAGACAAAGTTTACATTGATATTATCTAAAAAGTCATTTTTTAATTTACCATTTTGCCCTAGATTATTTTGTCACGCCAATACAGTTCAGAAAACAATGGATAACGATATATTTTTTTTTTGTTTGGTAATGGATAACGATATCAATGCTTCAAACCATTATACTTCAGCTAATCTGTACGTTATTTTTTCCAAAAAAAAAATTTTTTTTTTTTTTTTTTTTTTTTTTTTTTTTTTAATATATATATATATATATATATATATATATATATATATATATATATATATATATATATATAATAATAATATAATTATTATTAATTGAAATACTCCTGTTACTAATAGAATTTAATTGTAAGGAAAATAATATATTCCCTGATACGGGAAAATATGAGGAAAATGGGTTCATCCTTGGTTTAACCCTCGACCCCGGCCGGGAACGATCCTACCGTTTCAGGTTCAAATGAACCGAGTTTAAGGATAGCGTGCTAAAGAAGAAACCTTGCACGTTCAGAAGGCAAGCGCACATCCAAGAATCACGGGATAGATAGCCCACCAAGAGGCGGTTATTAGCATTCGAGAAAGTGGACGATTGTGCAAACTAGGGAAACCGGCGCTCCCCTCAAAGGATCGTGTGATTAAGGGAGATTGTCCATCACCCCACGATCGGGTGTAACCGTAAAGATCCGACGGCTACCAGAAGACGGCTCAAACAAGTTCAACGGACAATATTAGAAGGTAAAAACTATATAAGTCATAACATACGTATAAAGAAGGAAATTAAATCATATTCAAACTTTTACCTTGCAATTAGCCAAAACTTTTGTGATTAGTTCATCAACTGACTTAGCCTTCAGAGGTGGCCGCCCAACCCCCACAGTCGGGCCACATTTGACGATTGTTTTGCTGATCATTTATCAGTGATCGAAGAGCTGAGCATATTTTGAACGCATCATTTGGAGCCGTCTGTTGGAAATGCTTCAGAAAGTCATGGTTATCAGGTCAACAGCAACAACTGCATCGGCTCAATGAGAGCCTAGCATTCGACTCTCAAAAGGGAATGATCCAAAAGATATCCCTAAAGGAAGTTGTGCTAGTGAAGTGCATGAAGATGGAGGACTGGGCGGTAACAAACGCTTGAACCCCCCCCCCCCCCAAATCCTCTCCAACAACAATTATATCAAATGCAACTCCAGTTTCCGGAGATGAACTTCGTATGTTGGTCAGATAAGTGGTGGCTCCTCAGGCTCCTGACCACCAGGAGGCTAGAAGGCGTGTGGGAGAGGTAGAGATGCTTATACCGCCACCGCGAGGGCATTCCCCACAAGGAGATAGGCAACCTGCTGAAGGCCAAAATTATGGCCAGAACTTGCAGGGGGATTCTAGAGGGCAAAACAAAGAGTTGAGAACTGGAGAACTGCCCAGAAGGGATGATCGGCGTGAACGGCCGCAAACGAACCGAACCCGGACAATAACGAGATTGGGCAAAAGAGTACGCACTCACTTGCCAACCTCCCGATGTTCAGGTCGAGAAAGCATCTGAATCGGTGGTGGATGTTCGGTGCACATCGGTCAAGAGCTTGCTGATATCAATCAGAGGCTGGGAAAACTGTCTCGAGGAAGGATGATCGATGACATTTATTCGGTCATCAGAAAGACCCCATTCGTTGAAGCTATAGCTGGATTTGAGTTTCCTCACAATTTTTGGCTCCCAACTTTCTCCTCGTTCGACGGTTCTGAAGTTCCCATTGCCCATATCAACTACTACCAGTAGACTATGTCAGTAGCTGGTAACTCTGATGAAATCCTTTGTAGAGTGTTCGGTTCCTCCTTGACTGGGGCAGCACAAAAGTGGTTTTCGAATCTTCCTTTGGGAAGAATTGTCGATTTTGAGGAATTGGCACGAAAGTTTATCGGTCGCTTCCAGAGTGGATTCAGATCAAGAAGATGTTGGAAACTCTATTCACTATTAAGCAAGGGAAGAACGAATCAATTCGGGAATACCTGAAGAGATTCAACAAGGTCACTATGGAGATCGAGAATTTGGATGAGCACGTAGTTAAAACTGCTCTGTTCACTGGACTTACAAACCGGAGGCTTCTGGAGTTATTACTTCAGGACATGCCAACTACCTACGCCGAGTTGGTGCAAAGATGTCAAAAGCAAGTAGAGGTGACCGAGATTCTGGATGCACGTCAGGGGGAAGCAAAGACCACTAACAAAGAACAAAAAGCTCCTGAAAGAAAACAGAGCCAAACCAAGGACAATCATGATCGGGCGGGAACCCAATTTCAAGAAAATCAATCACAGCACAAGTTAGAATTTAAAATTGTTTTTGGTTTGAAGATTTGTTTCAGAACTATTCGGTGGAGCCTAAGGACTGAGCTTGCAGTTTCTATGTTACTACTTATTATTTGAGTTCTTGATTTCTATAAGGTGGGTGAGATTTCTACAACATGGAATGACTTTTCATTTTTTAATAAAAATGATCAATAACAATTTTGTTTTTTTATAGAATTTTGGCTCTTGTTATAGGATGCTTGACTATTTGTTTTTATTATTTTTTCTTGCATACCATAAATTATTAGCCCAAACTATTAGTCAACTTGAGTATAGACCGTTAGTCCAAAACGTTAGTTAGCTCGAATCCAACCGCACCAAACCGAAACCGTTATTTTGCTAATGGGTCATGTTTGGGTTGAGTGTTTTTTAGCCCAAAACCACATCGTTGACATCCCTACAAAACATTGAGAAAATACAGGTTTATTGAAGGACGACATGAAACTTAACTGACAAACTCCATAGAAATTACATGTCAGGAAAACCCACTTTCTGGTAGAACCCAGCATCCGCCTTACGTATCATGGATATCATTGTACCATAACCAAAATTAATTGGATATTTGGGTTGTTTATTTGGATAGAAAATTCCCTAGTGTTTCTCATACTCTGGTTGCTTCTAATTCTCATCAAACATGGAAAATATGTAAGTTTCAATGGGCTTTCCAAATCTCTTTGGAGTTCCACCCTTCACATGATTAATCAAATTCACGTTGTAAGTTCTTGCATTATCCACTGAAGTTGCAGTTCCACCTGCAATTATCTCCACAGAACCACCATCAGATCTCTCAAGAGTTGAATACAAAGCATCAACCATGGCATCAAAAAGGTTTCTATATCCAAGAGAACCATCTTGTACAACAACAGATGGAGCTATAAATAAGGCATAAGAAAGACTGATGTCTCTTGGATTACCAATGTAACTGAAGTGTAAACATGAAGTGTAAACATTTGCTAGAAGTGGAGATTGATGGTTTAACTAACAAACATGCCCTGGATTCATCAGCCAGAGTGCTACTCTATTGGTGATTACACATTGTCCAAAAAAGGGTTCATGCAATAGAGAAGATAAGCACTTTTTAACCCTAAACCTTACTCAAGATTAAAGAAAATAAATGAAACATGAGCTCCCTCTATTTTCATTGGATATAGGGCACTTCTACCTCAAAATCAAAACCTTACAAAAACCCCTCTACATACTTTTAATGCCGATACTGACTATAGATATGTAACGACGAGCTAGCATCATCTTGTTCTACTGCATGAGCAGCAGCTCCCATGGCCCCCCAGCCCCTAAAAGAGCCAACCTAGTTCTCGAAGTGATTGGAGTGGGGCAAAAAACCTTGATCTCTCGCTTTCTTCCACAGCATGCACCTTGCAGTGTTGCCGTTATAAGAGGCATCATCACCTGAGGGATTTCGCTTGGGTGCTCCGAAAAGTGAACAATTGGACCGTGCAATTTAGATTGACTTAATCTGTACCGTTTACATGTGGTTAATTGCACAGTCCAGAATTAATCTAGACCGATCAATGAATCTGTGTCGTCTACTGCTTGGAGCAACGCTGCTCCCAGACAATTCTGTCACCTGGGATGCCAACGGCTTCCACTAGATACCTCATTAGCATCTGAGAAAACACCATTAATTGACCAAATAAAGCTTCGACTTCTGACTTGAATTCTCACTTGTACAATCATTTTTAATTGAAAACCCAAATTCAAATCTTGAATTAGTCTAGCAAGAAAAAAACATACAACAGCAAACTTCTTAAGAACAAGCTGGAATAGCTCGGTTGGTTAGATTGTGTGGCTGTTCACCACCAGGTCTGAGACTCTGAGGGTCAAGCTCCCCTCTTTAAGATGTAACCAGTCAAAAATTGCTGAAACAAAATTAGTTTATATTTTATAATATGTAACCTTTCTGTTCCGTTTCCCATTGTTAGGTAGGGAACAAATTTTCTTATTCCTATATATTTTTATTGATTGTCGGTGTTGAATTCATGTATGATTTTATTATTTGTTTTTATTGTAATCATGAATGGTTGCATAGGGGAAAAGATGTTTTTTGTAAAAAAAGAAGAAAAGAAATTGTACAAAACTTGTAGTTTTAGGGTTTAATAAGAGGTTATGTTTTGAAATTAAATAGACAAGAATGTTCCCCAGCCTTTTCTAAGTGAAGCAACAATTTCTCTCTTGCGAAACTTCCGAATTGGAGTTTCTCAAAGTTGGCCAGAGTGTTGGTTTTTTTATTATGTTGGGATTGGTTAATAATAAACCACACTTGTTAAGGAAACATAATATCTTATAATTTGTTTGATTATTAAATTCGATAAATCACATACCTTAATCATTATGCACTTATATTACAAGATGGACAAAACAAACTCCATTGTTTACAAAAACGAGCGGGGAGATCGATCATTCTTTTCACTTTAGAATAGAAAGCATAATGATACATAATCTACTGGCTTTTTTCCCAAAAAACAATACTTTGAGCGGAGTCGTATTAATAACGTGTTATAAATATAAAAATATATATATTAGAAACAAGAAATCAAACTAGAACGAGATCAATTAAAATTGTTCATTCAATTGAGAGCATTACATATTTATAGTGGAAATAGTGTCTTCTTATTAAGATGTGAATGTAAATTACCAAGATTGAATGCTGAGGTAATTGAAATCTTCAATTTATAGATTGTAATTATTTTAAACTCAACCAACATTTTTATTTTTTTTTTTGTTAGTTAGAATGTTTAATGTATGTGATGTTTCTTATATAGGGCTTGTTTGGTTATCTGAATCTAGAGATTTCAAATCCCTGGATTCATGATTTGGAGATTTGTACATGTTTGGTTGTAAAACATCCTTGGATTCGTGAAATCCATAAATTTTCACTTTTTAGCCTAAGAACATGAATTGAATCATTCTTGGGTATTGGGTGAAATCCATGAATTCCACTATAGGTATAAATTGATGAAATTTGCAAATTCACGTGGAATAACCCAACGGAATTCTATGAACTTTGATAGATTTGAGGCTAACCAAACAATTAATTTTTTGGACCATGAATCCGTAGGTTTGAAATCTATAAATATGAAATCACATTTCATTTCAAATCCATGAATTCATATAAGCATACATGCCCTAAGAGTGTTTACTACACTTGCTGGCACCTTGGCTTGGAGAGCCCGGTTAGTGTCGAGTATGCTTGTTTGGCCTATTTCCTCTCCCTAGCTGGATGCTTATCTCTTCTCAGATGGTTCCTCTCGGTAGCTTTTCTCAATGCATGCTTCATTACCAAAAAAAATAAAATGTCAAACAGAACTTGTATGTGATAAAGGTTCAATCAACGTACATTTTTATATCTGCTTTGGACCTCTCATTATTGTTTATGTATTCATCAGAAACTACTAAATTATTTAATTTATTCTTATAAAGCACCCAAAATTGTATATTGTAATTTTTCAAATAATTCATATGTATATTTTGTATTTATTTTGCTTTTATAGTTTTATAATTTCAGCCCATTTATGTTGGGTTTACTCAACTGCTATTGATGGGTTCATCTAGCCCACCAATGATAGCTAGGATAAATAAAATAGTATGTCGAAGAAAATCAAATCTAGAATTTTGGATTTAGAAGTGTATGAGCAATTGAGTCAGCTTATACATGTCTCGACTAATCCTCAATGGAGCTTATATATATTAGGCTCGAAGAGGATTTGAACCAAATGGATCAAATCACCACGACCTAAACCAAACCGTTAAAAATACTCAAACTATTATAACCCGTTACAATCACCTAAGGTTTTTGGTTTTTCTATTAATCTATTTTCATGAATGATAAAGGATATAATGGGCTTGTATTTTTGGTAAGAATAATAGACTTGTATTGTGGAACAATTAATTGTATCAAAGAGATGGCTTTTTGTGTTTCTATATTGATATCTCATGTGCTTTTTAATAGAAATATGAGTTTATTTTACTATTTGAACCTTGTGGATGCAAAAAATCCCTGCTGGGAGACTCACCCACCACAGCCAGGTGTGCGACTCGGGTTGAACACCGGATTCATCAGGGTAAATCCTTAGAAACCGGGGTTGGCAACCAAAAAAAAAAAAAAAAGAGTTTTTTGTTTTGGCCTCAAGCCCAAGAGGCAAAATTCAAGTTCTATATAAAATTTTAATTTGAAATGGGCTATAATGTTTTGATAATGGGTTGGTATAATGGTCCCAAAATTGATCCAACTCGAATCCAAACCATTAATCTAAAAAGTTAGTTGATTGAAACCCAGACTCCACCTAATCAAAACGGATTGAAGTCACAATTTTGCTAATGGTTCGTCTTTGGGCTTTTATGCTTTTAACCCGAAACTGTTAAGCCCAAGCGGAAACCACCCTAGACTGAGGTGTTGATACCCCTTACACATGGCAATTAATTATCTAACGGCCAAAATTAAATCACAATTAAAAATTGCCTCTAGTGAATCCTTAATGTCTCTCTCAAATTCATTTCCACTTTTCTCATGGGATGTAATCATGCTGTTAGGGAAGAGGATCCACCATCTCTCCCCCCCCCCCACTCTTTGCTACTCATCATCTTGGTTCAGAGTTTTAATGTGTAATTCGCAAACCTCCTTAAAGTTGATTGTATGGTAATTGATGTTGGAGATCCAATGAACTCCATTCCATGAGGAATCACCTCCATCTCTCTATCACTTTTGATGCATCTTCCCATTCCTCTGTTCCCTTACATGTTGATATAGACAAATTCCATTGGATCGAGTTGATAAAGATTAAAAGGACTTGTCCAACAAAATATGTTTGAGAAAGAACTTGTCTAACAAAATAGGTTTGCTAAAATAACTATAAATCCACAGGGCAAGAGCCACGAATTTTAAACAAATCTGTAGAGAAGAGCTAAAATAGAGAGATTAGAGTAGGGATCTACCTTATCTTAGGATTGGAATACATACAAAATCTACTGGGTATGCTACACATAACAACAACTCCATTACATCTCCCATCAACTTGTTTTTTTTTAGGCAGGAAAGGAAGAAAAACAAATTAATAAATTGATTCAAACACTCCATCCTGTCAACCAGCTGCTTTGAGGTCCTAAACCAAAGAGATAAGAAAATTTTTAGAAGAATACGCACCTAGGATCAGACATTGCTGTTGCTACATGAGCCGTGGAGGGTGTTTGGAGAGAGGAGTTACTGGAGACTCAGAAAGTGAAACTACAAAACAAATTCGATGTGAGAGTAAATTGTCCGGTTTCAAAATCTGATTACTGATTAGCCAATGAAAATAGATAATTAGAACGAAAAATCTAAAATCCTTAAGAACAGAGAAAGAAAACAAAAAGCATATCATAGCGAAAATGTACCAGTATCGTATCATAAACATTTTGATGAGAATTTTGTGAAATTAAGAACAGGTTAAACAATTTTACAAACAGGTCTTATGATCAGCAAACCTTACCCTAGCAATGAGGGAAAAAGAAAATGGCAAGCCCTATTAGTTCATCAATTTAGCTTGAAACAGAGCTCATGAGATCCTTTTCAACCTCATCGGCAACTCAAGGGTTGAATACGAAGGACTAACCGCTGGTTCTCCACTGCAATCACTGATGGAAGATGATCGAACACCACGACCTAACCTACTTATGGAAGACGATCGAGCACCACAATTTGGGGTTTTGTCAGCTTCACGCTAGAAATCTCAGAGATTTGGGGGTTTTATCAACTTCGCGGGAGACTAAGTAGAAGGCGCGTAAAACACTTAAAGAAGAATATCTATTTGCCACGGTAAAAACCTACCGTAGCGTATAGTCTATGAGAGACTAACTATCATAGAAAACCATATGCTACGGTAACCAACCGTAGTATATAGTCCAATTAAATGCTTCTGTAATTTACCGTAGCATATAGTCTTATGACACTATCGTTAGAACACTATATGCTATGGTAACCAACTGTAGTACATAGTCAAATTATATGCTACAGTAAATTACCGTAGCATGTAGTCTTATGACACTATAATAGAAAACTATATGTTACGGTAACTCACCGTAGTATATAGTCTACTTATATGCTACGGTAATTTACTATAGCATATAGTCTTATGACACTATCATAGAAAACTATATGCTATGGAAACTTACCGTAGCATATAGGAGGAGGACTCCAGCTAACCAGTCATTAGAGATTGAGGACCCCTCCTGGCCTGTAAAAACTAAGAGGAAGCATTCAGCGACTATCTTCGCTGAAGAATGCTCCCTTCAGGAGATATATCAACACCTGAAGGACCAACAGGCGGAAGAGTGCTGGTCAAAATTTACGGAGTATTGATATTGGGAGTCTCCCTAACTATCCTTTCTAGTATATGGTCCCTAGCCGGACCTTTCGAGCTCCTGGCCTTCTTGCTTGGCCTTGGAGGAAGCTCAAAGGGTTCAGACGATCTTACCCTTTTACTTGGTCGAGAACTGGATTTTGTCCTCAATGAAGCACAAGACCCCTGACCTTGGTCTTGCTTGGTCGGATGACAAGTCTCCACTTCCTTTATCTCCTTTTCTACAGTCGTCGCCTCTAACTCATCCTCTCCGAGCAGCACTACTGTGAAATCCAGCCCAAACCTAGCCAGGGCACCCTATCTGTTTTGGGTAAAGAAGGGTTAGTTTAAATGTTTGACCTTAAAGTTGGACCTTGATTTGGTTGACGATTTGGTGTCGGAACCCAAGCCCATGGACATTGTCGATGATGCCCCTCACTTGAGAGCATTGTCAGTGTTAGTTTTGAATCTGCGCACCGAAGAGGGGTGAATTAGTTGAAATACCTAATGAACTCCTGTGCCCAATCTGAATATATTTCCCGAAACTAGACTTCTTAATGGACTTGTAGGAGAAAATCTCACTCAATTTGACCTCATATAACCTTCCAAATCCCTGTCCGAAGTTGCTGAACTATGTCTGTCAAATCCTGCTTGCGCATCGAAGAAGATGAGCCTAGTTGGTGAACCTAATGAACTCCAATTCTTGATCCGAAGGTATTTCTGGAAACTAGACTTCTTGATTGACTCGTAGAAGAAAACCTTACTCAATTTGACCTTGTATAGCCCTCCGAATCCCTGTTTGAACCTTGTTTGTCCTGATTGGTCGACTCATTGGTCGACTGGACCAAAGAGACCAATCCAATCGACCAATGGTGTCTGAATTTACCAATTTGGTCCTGTCTCCTCTATTTAATCAAATATCGGGATTACTTCGCCTCCTATGCCTCCTAAGCCTCTAGAATGAGTTAGAACCCTAATCTAATCAATTCCCTTGCATTCCTTGGTGATCTCTCACAAGACTTGAAGTAATCTTCTTCCTCTCGCATCAAAGGTATGTCTACTCTCTTTTCTTTCTTCTCCATCTCTGATTTTCTTTCTTTAATCTGTTCTTGGCTGAGATCAGGAAGAAGATGATGCACTCTTGCAACCATCCACTCCATGATCTCATCTTGTTCCTTGAGATCTATGATCATCATCATGATCTCAACCCCAGCCAGTGGAATCTTTGAAAACCCTAACCCTAATCCTTTGAAACCCTAACCTGGGTGATTATCTGAGAACCTTTTTGGTAACCTCCCATGTGAGGGAAACCTCATGGGTAATGTGGAGGTTGATCTAAATTCAATATTCTTTAATTCTTCTTGTTGTAATTGGCCAATCATCAATTCCCTCCCTCCCCGTGATCTTAACCTTTTTATGGGAACCATAAGGGTGAAACCCTAATTTCTTGGGTTAGATCAAGAACCCATATTTTGACCATGATTATCTTCCCATAATGTTTCTATTAACCTAAACAAGATTTTCTTATTATGTTCTTGATTGCAACCATTCCCTTTCTTCCTGTGATCATAACCTTTTCATGAGAGCCATAAAGGTTGAAACCCTAATTTCTTGGGTTAAATCAAGAACCCATATTTTTACCATGACTTGATGATTTTATCTTCCTATATGATTCTAATACATCCTAGGAAGTTCCCCTTCGAATTTCGGATCAATCCGACTTCAAACGAAGAAGTTATGGCCAAAACAGTTTTCACTATCCCGTACTGACTCGATTGGTCGACTGGGTCAGTAGACCAATCAATCGACCAATGAAGTCAATAGCTTCAATTTTCGCTCGATTTGATTCGTTTGCTCTCTGATCTTTTAGGTATCTTTCCTAATGTTGTATCTATGCTTGTTAGGGGTTTATTTGCCAAGTTTGGTGTCTCTCCCTTTGATCTTTGGATTATCTTCGGCGGTAATCAGGTAAGGACAGTTGATTCCTTAACTACATAGATTGCTTGTTCTCTGGTTTCTACTTTATAAAACTATGAGATTACCTACTGTTATTGTATTTTAATTCTGATCTCCTACTGTGGGAATAGTAGCACTTATTTATATCATCTTTTCATTGTTTATGTTATATGAATTACTTATTACTGCTTAATCTGATGTTGCTTTTACATTCTCTTTTATATGATGAACTACTGGTTGTGTATGTCATGACTGATCTGAGAATGTGTTTGCTTAAGTTTGGTTTGGGATTTGGAAGTGTCCTTTTGACACTTCTGTCCTTGGACATTATCGGAAATAGTATGGGATGTTTCCGGGGTTGCCCATCGACACTTTCCCGAATCAATGGTTGTCATACCTAGGGATGTCTAGCAGTGTTTGGCTAGGATACACCCCTGTTATATCAGACCCGATTCGGAAGGGTATTGAGACCGAACGACCCGTGGTAGCAATGGGGATTCACGGGCGCTCAAGACCGGTAACCAACCCGTGAGAGGACGGGAATCACATTGTGGGGGCCATTTATTGGAGGGTTGCATATGGCTAGACTTGGGCTCATGGGCGCTCAAGACCGGTAACCAACCCGTGAGAGGACATGAGAGCTTCCCGTTTACCATATGTGGATAACCAATAGGGTTGATGAGTCCGTAGTCCGAGTTGGTCGGTGCCATAGGATACGCTGACTCTAGTGCGAAGGATACCGGAAAGGATTGTCAGGGACGAGGAATGGACGTATCTGGAACTGAGTTGATATAACTGACTAGATGACTTGCATTGGGCTAGGCTTTTCCCTGACATGCGCCGATACTTTTGCCAAATGGTTGTGAGAGAGTGTGTTGACTTAACCCCTGCCATGGTTTGTCCTGAGGGATGAAGGACCCATTACCAACCGGCTGCCCAAGAATACCTTAAATGGGTGAGGGAATCCAAGATATCTTAAATGGTTGAGGATGTGAGCGGACCTACCCAAAGAAGTACGGTGCTATGACTTAAAGCATGTCTCCATAGAGACCAAAGATACATAGAGTTAGATGCATTCATACATTATCTGTTTCATATTGCATTGCATCTTGTTATGGTTTGCCACATGTTACCTATGATGTTATGGATTAACTTGCCTTACTGAGTTTCTTTCGTAACTCATTCCTTTTTTTGTACAATCTGTTGTTAGACTTCTCTACAGGTTTGGATTTCTTTGACGGTACGTATGAGGAAGCACAAGGTGAAGAAGATGAAGACTGAAGAACAAGAAGAGCTGACTGAAGATGTGGATTAGATTTCTTTTGTTTCTTCTAGACTTATCTTTTACTTTACTTGTATTAGCTTAGAGCCTTATTTAGATTTCGATCTACCTTCCGCATGTGTTTGTAGGGTGTATTTCCGCTATACTCTACAGTTGTCTTTTGATTTGGTATCTTGTTATTCCGCACTCTGATATTCTTTAGTGATCCTTCTGAGATCCTTTCTTGACTTTTATTATAAATTACTTGAACATTATGATTTGTTCTTGCTTTTGATTATGTTATTGTGCGAAATGGATATGATCGTTCCTAAACTTGATCTTTAGGGCTGTGGATCACACTCTCGGGTATGCCAGATAGGGTACCGGCTGGGAGGATGTGACAACTACAATAACCGAACAAGTGAAGTTAAGAAAAAAATATTCACAATGAAAGGGAAAAAGCCCTACCGGCCATTATTAGAAGAAGAAAGAAGCTCACCAGTAAGGAAATCCCAAAAACGCAGAACGTTGGGTTATTCCGGACAATATCCGTTTACTGCTTGAAATTCTGGTCATCGATGGGATCTGCAGGATTTGATCTTTTGCTACCTGCTTGGACTCAATCAAAATTGGAAAGTTGTACCCCTCATAAGGACCCCTAGACCATTTGGTCGGGAAAGAAGGAGGGCAAGGTGGTCGAACAAAAATATACCTAGGCTGCCACCCTTTGGTATTGGTCGGTGGGGTCCCTTCTCCAATGTAATTACTTTCCCACCTTGATTGAAAGGAAGTTCGTTTTGAAATATAGAACCAAGAGTCTTGTTCTTGTTTCTTGGCCATAAAAAAAATGAAGGAACAAGTTAAGGGTAGGGGTAACGCCGACCTCAGGTTGTTTACAAAAATCCCAGTAGTAGATAATGTTTCGCCAACTGCTCGGCTCTAAAATTCTCGGGCACATACCAAAATGGTTAAGACTTTGCTTGAAAACAAGAAGTCTGAATCCACTCCTAAGAGCATCTTCATAAAGAGTAAATTCTACCTAGGGTGGTTTGTGAGTATGGTCATGCTCGAAAGGGATGTGGAGGCGGTACCCATTGGGGATGTCGTAATGAGCTTGGAGAAGATCAAGATCTTCGTTGGTCAATTCGGAAGGATAAATCTTAGGGCCTAATGTACTCGGATCAAAACCTATGTGACTGGGTGTACACGGTTTACACTATTCAGCTCGGAGTTCCTCAGGAGACACACTATCTTTCCATTTCTTTCTCTCAGCCTTAAAACAAGCTCGAACACTCAACGATTTGTTTCATCACTGACCACATGTGGCCGAGAACTTTGGGCATGATTGGATTCTCTAGGAACATTGGCACTAGAATCATGATTAGGAGAAAACGAAGGGGATTCGACATTTCGAGCACCATCACTTAAGTGATCTAGGGCATCAACTTGTTCACTCGCCCTATCAGCAAGAATCGAGGTCTCTTCATACCTAGACAATCTAGGAGGTTTTGAGGCCATTGACTTCACCCCCATATCTCTAAAGGCTACTTTAAACTAAGGAATTGTTGAGAAAAATGAAAAAGAAAAAGAAAAAGAAGAAGGAAAGACAAAACAGACATAAGCAACATCCAAAATCCATCACAAAATGCATTTAAGAAGAACGAAATGAATAAGCGGAAAGGAAAGAGTGACTTACTTATCTGCTTCGTAAGAACTAAGAGATGAACTTTGAAGACAAGTCAAAGGGAAGAAGTTGAAGTGATAAATCATCAAACACTCCACAGCTCTCACAAGAAGAAGAAATGAAAAAAAGGAAGGAAAGGTCCAACCAAGATATTTATAGTGATTGTAAGATTCCAATCCAAGGGATTAAGAAAGAGGCAATCTGACGGACCAGGTAACACCTTCACAAATTCTCAGTAGATACTCATCCAACGTCAGCTAGAGGATCCCATCTTGACAGTTCAAGAACCATGATGGTTAGACTTCAATTAGATTCCAAATACAAGGCTTAGAAACAACCCCTTTGGACGGTAGAGATAAGAGACTCTTTAAATTCCAAGCCGCCTCATGTCACTCCCTAAAACGTGGACACGTGGATGGAAATGAAAAGGGTGGGAAGTTGTGCACAAGCCTTTTGCACTGCGCAACAGCCACTCTAGTAGACATCCTGTTGAGCATTAATTAAAAAGAGCATCTTTTCAAGAATGTGTTCGAGACTTCGAGGAGATAAAGATCCATCCAAAGAATAGTCACTTAATCCACTCTACTAGAATGTGTCAAGTAACTGGGGGCTTATGATTTGGACAAATTCCATTGGATCGAGTTGATAAAGACCAACCAGGTTCAATGCAGTTTGATCTCGTTTTGGTTGAACCGAATGACCCAAGATACTTTCGCCCAGTAATATTTACTTCTTGAGTAGCAACTGACTCCCTTGAAGTTAGGGATATGAATCACAATCAAGTCAGGAAGTTTGGATTGCTTTTGGAGTCTAGGTCGAACTCAACAATTACTATGTCAGTTAAACTCTCTCTACGGATAAGACTCAATTTAGGAGTTCAAATCAAACTCAATAATGGTATGGCTTAGTTAACTCCAACTATAAATACCTATACCTCCATCCTTAAGAGGGTCGTTTTCAAGAACCAATCCAACTAACTATTTGTTTGTTGCAACCTGCTTTCTTCATTGAGGGATTGGACATTCGACTAACTTGTTTGTCAAAGACGCTATTCGACCAACCAGGTCGAACATGTTCTTGCAGGTACATCTGATCGTGTGGACGAGCAAGATTTTTTAGCAACGTGTGTTATACTCATGGTACAAAATTTTGGCGAAACATCGTCGAGTTTCAAGAGTAGGAGAAAGAAAAGATGAAATGACATATGCAAGAAATTGGCAATAAATCACCGAGAAATCAGCAAAATTTCGATGATTATTTTTCATTTTATCACCATAAATTCGAAAATAAACTTGGAAATTCTTTGGAAAATTGGAATTTCAAAGGGATTTTGTGGTGGAATCTTCAAGTCAATGGACAATCATACCAATTTGTCCCAATGATTCAGGCCTCAAAAGACAACGTGCCAAATGTGGTTAGGGAGGAGAATCTGCATGGAAAAATCTCTGTAAGCGATACAAATTAGGAAGGGATTTTGTAGCCAAATCTTCAACAACAATAGGCAGTTTTAACAATTTTGTCCCAATGACTCAAGCATCAAAAGTCAACATGCCAAATGTGGTTGGGGAGGGGAATTTGTATAAAAGAATTTCTAGAAATAATTCAAATTATGAAGGGTTTTGTAGTAGAATTTTCAAGGTCAGCGGGAAATCTTACCAATTATGTTCCAATGATTCAAGCCTTAGAAAGCATCGTGCCAAATGAGGCTAGGGAAGAGAATCTGCATGGAAGAATTTTTGGAAATAAAATTCAAATTACGAAGGGATTTTGTAATGATTTTCAACGTAAACGGTCAATCTTATCAATTATGTTATAATGATTCAAGCTTCAAAAAGCAACGTGCAAAATGTGGTTAGGGAGGATAATCTACATGGAAGAATTTTTTGAAAATAATTCGAATTTGCCAACACCCTATTGACTGAAACAACCCCCAAAGTCTTTGGCGAAATTTTGCCAAAAATGTCAAACCTTGCTTATACTCAAGTGTGACCCCTACAATCCAGTTTTTTTTATGCATAATAAAAATAAGAATCAATTTTCAAAGATTGCAAGTATATATTTACCGGTACAATCAACTTATATGTATTGGTTAGTTACTCGATACAAAAGGGTGCAGCCCTCGAGAGAGCTTCAAGAGGAAAGAGAGAAAATCCTATCCATGCAAACAATTGAAAGAGGAGGGGAATTTGAAGAAATTGTAAGAACAACTAAGGGCCTGTTTGGTTACATGAGTCTGGAGATTTCAAATATCTAGAGATTTCAAATCTATTGAGTTATAATTTATAAAATTAAATGTTTAGCTGTTGGAATGAAATCTGAGATTCATCCTAAAAAATTATTTGATCGACGTGATTTTTGTGAATGTGCAAATGTATAGCTTTTTTGAAATCTCTGGATTCATGTAACCAAACAGGCCCTAAAATAAATTGCGTAATTTAAGATTTAACATATAACCGTTAGATATTAAATGGTCAAGTGTCACACTTACAATTTTAATGATTAATTACAAGGTTTTTTTTTAAAAAATTTTTTTTACTACATTCTCAGAATGAGCTTTGTCTGTAAAAGTCAACCTATGACCTCTCCATTGAGAAGTATGAATCTTACCACTATACCAACCTTGCATTGACAATTACTTTTTCTTTTTTTTGTAAAGCATTGACAATTACAGCTAATTATAAAATGTGAATTGAAGAGGATGAAATAACCTTGGTGCATGCCCAAAAAAAAAATCTACAAATATCAAATGGTCAGAAAAACTTAAACTATATAACTATCGATTTTTGGCCTTGTGGTCCCTATCAAGCGTGTGGACTAGGGTTATGTATCTAGCATGTTTAAGGTTTATTTAGTCAATCATTCTCCCAATCATGACCTTGCTAGCTCAATAACCTTGAGCCACATTATGAACAAAGATCAACCAACCAAATAAATGTGTCAAGTGCCTTATCGTACGAGGCATGATATCTTAAATTTTAGTACATCATATGAGAATGACTAGAAGTTCCTATCGAAAAGTGCATATTATTTTGCTTAGCTTTGTTTTTGTTGTTTTATGTCTAGCTTCAAACCAATCGCACATTGTTAGTTTTCATTCAAAACCAAATTAGTTGACCATCAATTATGTATTTAATGGGACTTACTCTGGCATATAGGTATTGGATCGAGCCATTCTACTTAAATGACTCGACTCAAGTCGTTCCATTGACTTCAAAACATTTAGTATATTTGTTAATTACTTAAGTATCTAACATTTGGCATCAGAGCTTTTAGTACATTACTTAAGTACATAACACCATCAAATAATCAAAAATCATAATCGAACTTGTAAAACAATTAGTCCGATTCTGTATCTGAAAGACCCAAAAACCGATTTGATGAGCATGGTTTGGACTTGAACTTTTCAACACCTCTACGCTATATCCTCGAAAGTCAAAACCCAAAAGAAAAGGCATGAACATGAATCATGCTACCACGATAAACATATTAGAGAGTGTAAATTCCGCTCATATCTGGACCCCACAGCCTCCCCTGTCTCCAAGTTAGGTTTCAATATTTCTTGTCAAAAGTTTAGTTTTCCTTACATGATTTCATTCAAAATGTTTTGTATATTTACTCT
This sequence comes from Hakea prostrata, assembly GCF_041222555.1. Taxonomy (NCBI): domain Eukaryota; kingdom Viridiplantae; phylum Streptophyta; class Magnoliopsida; order Proteales; family Proteaceae; genus Hakea; species Hakea prostrata. The sequence goes on from NC_142608.1 coordinate 17,772,086, forward strand.
TGATCCATAAGATATGTAGGAATAATCAAAATAATAAGTATTTATACATTTACAAAGTTTGAGGCCAATAGGTTAGAATTTTTTTATTAAAAATATAATTTTGGAGATTATACGATAAATTACAATATTTAAAATCTAAAACGTGACTAATTCAAAAAATTTTCCATAAATTCTAATATTTCCCAAATTGAGAAGATTTAAATATTTCTCCTTGGTTTTTGACTTAACAAAAATAAATAATTTGTTTATAAATATCTTTGTTTGGTAGAAAATTGTTTATAAGATCCTTCAATGGGAAACATAATGATGAATGGAACTACTCTAATTGTCAGCTAGTAAGCAATCTTGGCATACTTGAAAGTATTTTGTTCCTCAAGTACCCAACACCAAAACATAATAAAGAAACATAATTAAACCAAACTTGTAAAACCATCGTTCTAATTTTGTCTATGAAAGACTCGTGAACATCTCACGCTATAACATTATAAATATAGAAGAGTCTAAATTCCACCCAAATGGACCCCACAACCTCCCCAGTCTCCAAGTTAGGTTTCAAAATATATCTCGTCAAAAGTTTACTTTTCTTTGCATAATTTCATTCGTAATGTTTTGAATATTTATTCTTAATCCATAAGATATGTAGGAATAATCAATAAAGGCAAATATTTATATCCTTTTGAGAGTTCAAGGCCAATAGTCAAGAAATTTATTAAAAATATAATTTTGCAGATTATATGATAAATTACTATTTAAAATCCAAAATGTGAATAATTCAATTGTTTTCGCTAAATCATAATTTTCCCCAAGTTGACAGGATTTAAATATTTCTCCTTGGTTTTGACTTAACAAAAATAAATATTTTTGTTTATAAATATCTTTGTTCGGTAGAAAATTGTTGATAAGATGATTCAATGTGACACGTAAAGATTAACGGAAGTACTCTAACTGTCAACTACTATGCCGGCATCATACCTGAAAGTCTTTTGTTGCTCAAGTACCCAACACCAACACATAATTAAGAATAAGAAGCAAAATGAAATCAAACTTTTAAACCATTTTGTCTATGAAAGACCCAAACCAATTTGATGAGCATGGTTTGGACTTGAGCTTTCTACACCTCCACCTTAAATCCAATTTGATAACCAAGACTTTGCCTTGGCATAAACATGAATCATGCCATAATATTAAACATGCACAAGAGTCTAAATTCCACCCAAATGGACCCCACAACCTGCCCAGTCTCTGAGTTAGGTTTCAATATTTCTTTTCAAAAGTGATTTCATTAGTAATATTTTGAATATTTACTCTTACTCCATAATATACGCAAGAATAATCAATAAACATAAATATTTATATCATTTCCACAGTTGAAGGCCAATGGTCAAAAAATATTATTTTGCAGATCAAACTATAAATTACAACATTTAAATAATTAACAAGTGATTAATTTAAATGTATATTTATTTGGAAAAGAAAAAAATGTATATATTAAGCAAGGGTGTAGTACGTAATATACTATTAGGCAAAATCGAACCTATGACTGTTAATGCAGGGTTGGTAAAGTGGTAAGATCCATACTTCTCAGTGGAGAGGTCATGAGTTCTACCCTTACGACAAAGCTTCCTCTCGAGTAACCCTACAATAGTAATTTTTAAATATTTTTCAATAAATACAACGAATTTTCCTAAGTTGGCTAGATTTAAATATTTTTTGAAACTCTAGTCCACATAAGCTTCATCACCACACATCATACCTAACAAGTAACTTCAAAAATAAACATAATGAGAACTTAGAACAAAAAAAAACCAGACGAGGTAATCTTAAGAAAAATTTTAAACGACGAGAGAAAGAAAAATCCAAAAGGGGGAAAACATTCATCCCAACAGAAAGAAAACTTTTGTTGATCAACCAATAGCGATTTGTTCCCATCGTGAATCAACAACCTTTACCCCGTTTTCGAACTTGCAGAATCGGTCCGTCTTCCTCTTCCTAAACCTAATCCTTTAATGCCGCAAAACCTTTGTAAAGAATCTAGTCTTGAAATCTCAATAATGATCTAAGTCTCAATCATTTCTCAGAACAGGCTCTCTTTCATGGTGATCTGCTACCATTGCTCCCAAATCGAGCTTCGAAACGGAACAACAAATTCAAGAGGAGATTTAAAACCTCCGATCAAGGATTGAAAACTAAGACATCAATACCTAAAAATGAAGAGCTAAATGAAGTAAATTGTTAGACTTTTGCCTTCGTTTTGAGATGTTGCAAGAAGTGGGGCTTCAAAGCTTCAACCATTCAACTTGCATATTCACTTTCGTTTTTGAGAGGGAGTTATTTGCTAAAATTTTTCTTTTTAATTGTTTTTTGTTTTGATATATTGAATAAAAGAGAGAAGCTTATTAGAAAGAAAAAATATTAAAACAAATAAATCGAAAAGAAAAAAACAAGGGCATTTTTGTCATAAAAATTATTAAACTAATAGTTTCAGTTAAACTTGTCCTTATTTAATCATTTCTTGAAACCACAAAAGAGCCATAAGCAAAAAAAAACTTAAACTGGACTAAAAATGACATGAACCAAACTTTAGGGGTTGAAATGAAAATTACCCTAAATTTTTTGTTCATAGAAAATTGTTTATTTATTTATTTATTTTTTTGAGTTAAACGAGAAAATTGTTTATAAGATGATGATTCAGTGTGAAAGGCGGAGATGCCGTGAAATTGCTCTCAAACTGTCAACTGGCAAAGCCGCCATCATACTCGATAGTCGAAAGTCTTCGATTTTGGTCAAACGATCGATCGGTCCAAAGAAGCTCTGACGACTAACGTAGTTGGTCAGTTGCTTTCTTTTTCAGTCTAACGGGGAGGAAGAAGACCTTTAAGCTCTCAAAGCTATGACCATTTCCATGGCCTTCGTCTTCTTCTTCTTCTTCTTCTACTCTTCTTCCTCCTTCGAGAACAGCTCATCACCTCAGACTTTGAAACTCCAATTGCTCTTAAATTCTCACGGCTTTATTTCTAGAACAGAAAGCTTCCGTCTTTCTGGTGGTCGAAGGGAGTGAAAAATGGCCATGGATGGGAGTATCTTGACTCCCGAATCTGCAGCTGTGAGAGCGGTTTCGGCAATTGGTCTTGGTTATGATCTATGTAGTGATATCCATCTTTCCTACTGCAAGTCTGGTCCATCCAATTCGCGTTTGATTGAGCTCGATGAAACCCTAGATCGTGATCTTGTCTTGCCTTGTGGTGTGGTTGTTCCTAATGTGCCCAATTCAATCAAGTGCGATAAGGGAGAACGCACGAGGTTTCGTTCTGATGTTGTTTCCTTCCATCAGGTGGGTCTTCTGTTTTGTGCTCCTAATTAGGATCTTGTTTATTACGAAATACGTAGATTACAAGTGATAACTCTGTTTTAAATAAATTGATCAAGAATTTGGTGTGGTTCTTCAATCTGTCTTCCAGATGTCAGAGCAGTTCAACCAGGGTTTCTCTTTGACTGGTAAAATCCCTTCCGGCCATTTTAATGCAATGTTTAATTTTAAAGGGTGCTGGCCGAAGGACGCAACAGCCACAAAAAGTCTTGCTTTTGATGGATGGTTCATGACTCTTTATAGTGTAGAGTTAGCAAGATCTCCAATCGTGCTGACTGAACAAGTGAAAAAAGAAGTACCAGCATCATGGGATGCTGCTGCTCTTGCTGGGTAAGATTTTGGGAACTAAACAAGGTTACCGTTACAGTGACTTTCTCTGCTGCTGTTCTGACAGTTGTATACTTGTTTTTCTTTTCTGGGATACCCTTTTTACCGTTCCATATATTGGCTAAAATTTTACTTCTACATAAGATGCAAGCAGAATTCAATTTATAAACACATTACTTAATGGAGTGCAGACATGACAATTTGTCAACAGAGGATGATTGTCAGATTGTTTTATGAGCTATAATTGTCAGTTGGATTCCATTTCAATAGGCCATGCCCCCATATTGAGAGCAATGTCCAATCCTTCCTTCAATGCATGCTTCATTTCTCTCTTTTTTATTTTAATTTTTTGTCTTCTTGGGTGTTGGATACCATACGTCTGCATATGACTTGGACTTAATGTTTTCTTCTCCAACAACAACTAAGTCCTCTCCCGACTAAATGAGGTCGCGAATACGTATCCTTGAGAGGGCAAAATGTAAAACACAGAAAGAAAAGGAACAACGAGAAAACCAAAATTACAAGTCAGTCTTAAACAAACTAACTCAGGGTGGCTACATGGCTCCTAGCCTCAAAACAGCTCTATTTGATGTCATATTAGAGACAAGACCTAAACTGTATGTATATTTCCTCACTATTTCTCCTAGGGTCATTTTAGGCGCTGATCCTTGCTCATTTAGTCTCTCCAATTTGAATAAGGCCAGTCCTTTGAACTGAAGCATCCAAATGACTCCATTGAGCTCGGTCATGTCACCTTAACTTCGTTGGAGCTTACCTTGAATTTGGACTACTCTTAAATCAGCTCTATTGTGGTCATTCCTTACTACTTTATACTTCCTGGTTCTGCCACTCAGTTATCTCATAGTCCTCATCTTTACTGCATGCAGCTTATCTTTATGATACTTCTTAACTGCTCCACAGTTCGCACCATACATGATAGACTATTCTGTAATTTTCACCTTTGGATCAAATAATACTCTGGATGTCCCTCTTCAGTCTCTCCAATGTATTTTAATCCTTTGTGGGACATCATCTTCTATGTCACCTTTAATATGGATTATTGATCGTAGATACCTATTATGTCTCTCTCTGTGACATCCATCTTACTTTAATGTTTTATATAACATGACTGTAATTTTTAGAGACTGTGCTGAGTTGGTTCCTGTGCCTATGTTGGGCAGATGTTGGCATTAATTGTCCTTGTTCATGTCATTGGTAGTTGGTACTGTGCCTACAGAAGTTCAAATACTTGCAGGTTTTTAATCATCCTCAGCTATTTTGATGGATTATATAACAAGCAACTTATTGTCCAATTGTATCTCAATTTGACTCCTTCCTAGCAAAAATACTAAGGTTCATGGATATCTCTCAAATGTAGAAAATTCTGCCTGTTTTGTGACGATAACTAGTAATATTACTTGGATTTTAAATACCCTTTATATTGGGAGAGGGGCTAATGAATTATATCACTGGTAGATTTGTAGTTCATATTGGCGAATGATGTTTCTCTATGAAAAGAAGGTGGAACATCGCTTGTTTGCTAAACTGGAACTCATTGAGATTTTTCTTGAATGTCAATTGTCAATGCAATTTTTTTCATAAATTCATACTTCTGTTTGAATTCCAACTTCACCTACCCCTTGTTCCTGTTTCATTTTGAGTTCTTCTGACAACATAATTTTCCAGGTTTATTGAGAAATATGGTACTCATGTAATTGTTGGAGTAAAGATGGGAGGTAAAGATGTTATTCACATTAAGCAGTTAGAAAACTCAAATCTTCAGCCAACTGAAGTGCAGAAACTGCTAAAGCAATCAGCTGATGAGAGATTCTCTGAAGATGCCAATAGAAATTTGTACTCTGGCTCTAATGAAAAAAAACTAAAGGTATATTATAATTGTTTTTGAAACTTATTTGCTCGTCCAGTGATATGATTTATTTATCTTTTTTTTTTTTTTGAGTGAAAGGGAAAAGATAAATTGTGAGAATGAAAGATGATACAGAAATCATATGTGTCCAAGGAACATGTAGTTTCCTCAATTTAAGCAATCATATGTATCTCAGTTGATTATATTCATGAAGAAAGGAAATCATTTGACTTTTAGTAGTGCATCAGACTGGGATGAATCCTAATTAGTTATTAGATAGAAATAGTTATTAGCTGACTAAAGCAAACTCCTTGATCGCAAGGAAATGTAGGATTTGAACGCATTTACAGCGAAAAAGGAAAGTGAGGAAATAGCCAAAATTTCAATCTGAGTTGTAGTCCTATGGACTGCATAAATAGTTGAATTCCTCGGCAATAATTTATTTGCACAAACTGTTATTGGCTTTAGTGGAATCTTGTAAAATACTTGATGAAATTATGTAAATTATTGAAAAAGATAAAGAAGACATTGTTTTTAAATTGTGAGAAAGCATCATGTATGTATGGTAGGTTTTTATTTTTAGGGTTTATGGTAGGTTTATTTTTATTTTTCTCCTAATTAAACATGAGTTAAAATGCCAAGTTGTTTGTAAGGAATGCTAATTTTTTGAAAAGATATGAACGGAAGGCTAGGAATCTGGTTGTTATTATGAATTGGGATAATGTAATGGAAAAAAGAACAAATTATATGGTCGGTAAACAAAGATTTGTTTGTGGGATATTCTGAAGTAGAACGAATAAGTAGACAAATGATTAATCATAAATCATTGATCTAAACTACTTTCTTCAATCTGTTTGTTTCAGGAAAAACAGTTTCTTGCCTTGGAACTAAATAATGCATTTGCAAACTCAATTAGATATACTACTGTTTCTCACTCAAAGAAGGAGGTAAGATTCTTCCTTTCTACTTGAGTAATTTAATTATATGCAGTGTTGCAACTGGTGAAGATTTTTAATTCTTATGGATCTGATGTTTCCTTTACTCATGGCAGGATATTGTATACATTCATGTCAGGAAGGGAGGTATTAATAATGGCCAAAGTCATAATGAGTGGATCTCAACCATATCACAGTCTCCTAATGTGATATCAATGTCTTTTGTTCCTATAACCTCCCTTTTGAGTGGTGTACGGGGTAGTGGATTTCTAAGCCATGCAGTAAATCTTTACCTCAGATGTGAGTATGGCTATCTCAAGCACACCAGTTTCAACTTTTTGCCATTTTGAGAATCCTCCGGTCGAGACACAGTGAAATTTATTCTTGGATGGGGAATTTAAGAACAATCTTCTGAGGAATTGTACTGCCCAAGGAGTTGTGCCAGCTCTAGATATGTTATAGTCTGACTTCTGATTCTGATGTAGTGTGTTATAGGTTGCATTATGATTTAAAAAATTATGAGCACAACCGAAATGTAAAATGTTTTGAGGGGGGGGGGGGGAGGGAGACATCGTGGTTACAATCCACAAATTGAGAGTTGCAATAGCTATTAGCTATAGAGAAAAACTAATGTGTCATACTATGAAATTATAGGACTAGGTTATTGAAACCTGTTATTTTGTGACCTTAATCTTGTACTTGACTTTAAAGATGGACCCACACCAACATATTTTGGTGGGCGACCCGAATTACCCAATTCATGACATGTTACGATCTAACCCTGATGGGTTTACCCGTTTACCCGATTAAAATCAATCAATATGTAACCTCTGTTCTATTAGGTCATTGTGAGATTTGGGGTTTTCTTTTAGGGTTTTGACTAAGAGTTTTTGTAATGCTGTTATGGCAATTGGTTGAGAGATCTCTATTATTTTCTTCTTCTACATAGTGAAGTTCTTGTTTTTGGCCTGTGGACTTAGCCCACACCACATTGGTGTGTGAACCACATTAAATCTCTGCATTCTTTTTATTCTGTTTCTGTTTTTGTTTGTGATTTCTTGGTATTTGTTGTTACAAAACCCACTTGAGACATGAGACCAGCATTCTGGCAAACCAGTTTGGTTATGCCGGGAAGATCCATTACAAAAGCTGCTTACCTCCAATTTGGAAAGGGAGGCTGAGAGGTTCTCACTTTTACCATTGTCGAATTTTAGGACATCGTTTTATACAAGCATTCATCTCTTGTTTTGGGATAATATTTTCCACAGTGTGTATAGTTGTGTTACTGTGGTGTACCAAATGCAAGACAAGCTATTTTCCTCCCAATTTTGTTTTGTCATGCTCTTCCGCTTACAAGTGGCTCTCTATCTTATGGAAATTGGTTATTCTTGCAGATAAGCCTCCAATTGAAGAACTTCATCAGTTTCTAGAGTTTCAGCTTCCTAGGCAGTGGGCTCCCATTTACAATGAACTCCCTCTTGGTCCTCAGCGCAAGACACGTGGTTCACCGGCACTGCAGTTCTCCTTCATGGGCCCCCGATTTTATGTTAACACAGTGCAGGTAATCTTTTTGCTCCACTGTTCATGAGCCAGTTATATCTGTTAACCTCAGTTGAAAGCTTTCCATCATATCCTGGAACATCCAATTCTAAGATTCTAGCATAATGATGAGGTGGTAAAATTATTTGCTAACTTGATTACATGATGCTTAAGGCTGGGGAACCTCCTTCATGTGTTATTAAGTGCATAGAACTTCCATACTTTCTTATTTGTGCTAGCACGACCCTTGGGATTATGGAACTTCACAGGGTTTTTTCTAAATCATTTCTTACCAAGAAAGAAAGAAAGAAAGAAAGAAGAGTAACGAGGAAGAACGGAAAAGAAAAGAAAAGAAAGAGTTTTTGCCTAAAGGTTACCCTTTTTTTTTTTGAAACCTCAAATGTTTTGTGTGGCAAGTGAGAGTAACAAGTTGAGTCCTTAATTATCCCCCTCCCTAATTGAAGTCTATTGGTGCTATCTAGGGACTTATCCAAAGAGCCGTTGTTTTCTAATGTCACTCACTGAGAGAGAGTGGTGATTAGATATCATAGCATTAGTAGTAAGAAACTTTTCTGCTGAAGATTTAAAAATTCCAGCTTGTTGCCTTTATGTATTGAAGTCCGTTTTGTGCAAATAAAGGTTGCATCTTCTTGTAGCTGAAGTTGCTTTCTCAAATAAATGTGTGAAAGGGCAGGTCTTATACTCATTTAAAGTAATGTTCTATACCAAAAGGAAAAAGAAAACTAAGGTTGAAACCACAATTGTCAAGGTGAATAGGCAACAAGGCCTTGGGGAAAGGGTGGGAGGTGTTGAAGAAAATCAAGCTGACTCCAAACAAGGAGCCTAGGTGTCGTCTAAGTGACAAGGTAACCTCTAGGTGCCAAGCATGGTCGGAGATCTCACTTTGGAGTGAGACCTTGCCACTTGAAAATACCGAGACCTCGACCGAGATGGTGAGATCTTGGTCAAGATATCCAAAATTTATGGCGTAAACTTGGTGGCCCATCTCGATGGGTTTTAGGCCCCGGTTGGGCTGAAACTTGGTATTTAGCCTCTTTAAGGCCTCTTGAACACACTAGTGGCCTTAGATTTATGAGAAAACAACCCCAAGTATGTCTTCTAAGTCAACCCTATGTGTAAAATGCAAGGTTAGACAACATGTAATGTAGAGATATCAAGTAATTCAAATTATCAACTATCAAGTATCAAATACATTACACATCAAACTATCAAAGAACTTAAATGTTTTCAAAATTTTACAACCATTAGAAGTTTTAGACTTTTAGTAGATCATTTGTTTCCATGAAAGTGTAGATCAAAGCTAGTAGATCAACTTATATTTATGCTAGACTCACACACTCATTGTAGAACATTCTATTTGAAAAAAAATCAAATTTGGGGAAAAATCTTACCTTTGTTGAAGATCTAGTTGAAATAGGTTTGAATGATGATAATCTGATATTGTAGATGTGTTAAGGATGTTTAGAAGCTGAATCCCCAACAAATTCCGGCCAAAAATCAAGGTTTCGACAAATTTTGAGGGTTGTAGCGAGAGAGAGGTGTGAGATGCCTCTCTCGAGCGAGATAGGGGGTTTTAAAACCCCCTAAACCAGGTGGTTCAACCCGAGATGGTGAGATCTCGTGGCGAGGTCTCCCATCTCTCAAATCTCATCTCTCCTCTTGTCTCGCTATCCCAAAATAGTGAGATATCTCCGCGAGATCTTGAGATCTCTCACCATGGTGCCAAGGCAGTGCTAAAGTGTGGATAGTGATGCCTTGACAACTATGGATACAACTTTTAATTCACCTGCTCTGGTTATGCCTAGGTGCCTGTGACGAATTTGGTTACAACTTTTTATCCACCAACTCTGGTTCCACCAACGTTTTCCTGCAAATAATTAGTGAAACCTGTTCTTTGTTTTTATTTGACTGTGGTACTCTATGATTATTCTATATCCTTTCTGGTTTCTAAATCAACTGGTTGCAGGTTGACACTGCTAATCGACCAGTGACGGGAATCCGTCTATACATGGAAGGTAGGAAGAGTGATCATGTAGCAATCCATCTTCAACACCTTGAGACGCGTCCAAAGAGTATTCAACTCTCTGATGATTACACTAATGATCTGAATGAGGATCCAATTGATCGTCGCTACATTGAATCTGTGAAGTGCAAGCTATTTTCACATGTATACACAGCACCGGTTCAATACAGTGGGGCTTGTATAGATGATGAATCTGCCTCCATAGTGACCAGGGCCTGGTTCGAGGTTAAGACAGTTGGTGTGAAGAAAGTCCTGTTCTTGAGACTGGGATTCTCAAATGTGGCATCTGCCAAGATCCGTAGATCAGAGTGGGCTGGGCCGAGCACACCATCTCGGAAATCAGGCGCCTTCTCAATGCTGATCAGCACCAGGTTCAGCACTCAACTTCACCGTGAAAAGCCAACCAAGGTAATAGTGAATTCTGCTGTACATCCAGGAGGTCCGCCCGCACCTGTGACTGCTTCAAAGTTGTCACAATTTCTAGACACAAATGAAATAGTGAGGGGTCCAGAAGACTTGCCTGGATATTGGGTGGTCACTGGTGCAAAGCTTTGTGTAGATGGCAGCAGGATCTCTTTGAAAGTCAAGTACTCATTGTTGACAATATTTTCTGATGAAGACCTTTATTAGCTGATGCCAAAATAGAGTTTGAGGATTGATGCCAGATGCAATGGCCTTCCATGAAATCCTTATATAGACCTGTTTCAGATGTCTATTGTACAGTCTGTCTCGTACACATTGTAAATTTTGTTGACAAGTGCAATTCAATTTTGAAGTCGACTGCATTTGCTTTGAAGTGTAGGAAGTAGTGATCACTTCTAGTAAGCTTTGTAGTTGTTAATTGTTGGATTACTTGGATTCAGTAGTTGTATCTTAGGGCCCATGAGTATGGGTACCGTATAGATAGAAGCTGGCATGGTACCCATATGTATTGGTTGATATAGTTAACAAATTGTTTTCTTTTGGGGCTGGAATTGCTTGATACAACTGATTGATTTTTGTTTCTTTTTCTTTTTCTTGTTTGCCCAGTTTGTGTCCCGGAATCTTTTGTGGAATGGGGATTTCCAATTTTAATTTCTGGTAACAGAGGACCTAGTGAAGCGTCTCTTGATCAGTTTCTAGGAGCTGATGGGACTGGGCTGGTGAATAGTGCTTGATTTTGATGCACTGTGCCCTAGTGTGGGGTGTGGGTTTAGGGGTCATGTTTGTCCCCAGTCATTTTGACTTCCAAATAGCCCCATTGGATCAACATTGTCTTGCTTTTCTAGTCGCAATGCCACCCACCCTTTATGGATGGATATATCTTACAGCTTTTTACATGCAACCCCTTCTCCCTCCAAAAGTGTAAAAATTATAAAGAACTCAGCCTTTAACAACCAACAGATGGTGTCATAATTTGTGAATTTACTTGTTATATTTGTAAATTAAGGAAAACTCAGTTATCTTATTATGTTGCTTCAAAGAATGTTATTTATGCAACTTGTTCAAGGCTTCAAGCAAGAATGAACTCTTTCCAACCTTCAAAGGAAAGCAAATTGTGCCCCTCTAGGTGGATTTTGGTTTCTATGCTGTGCCGGCTTGGGTGGTGTCCCTAAATTTTACTTTCTTTTTTCTTTTTCTTTTTCTCCTTCCTTTCTTGAACTGTACTTGTGATCCGTATTGGATCCCATATGTTTTTGTGGTGAAAAATCTGTCGGAGAGCACAAAGTATTCCTTGACAGGGTGTTGATCGGGACTCCAATCGTACCCTACCCCAACAAAAAAAAGAAAAAAGGAACCCTTTAACTTGGTTTCTCTCTTTCAGGTTGATTTGTTCGTATAATTCCAAAACTTCGATCACTTTTAGGCCCGGTGGTTTATTTGATTGACCTACCACCTACCAACTGGTCTAAGAGTGAACCGGGTTTGAAAGCGTTGATTTGAGGATTTCGGGTTTCCTTTCTGACGATAAAGAAAATTGCCGAATTCGAGGGGAATGATTTCTGGAGTTTGGGAAGGGAAGTCGGTGTAGTACTCGTCATACCACACTCAACTCGGCCCCACCGGCCACCAACCAACCACCAATCACACCACTCAGTGGTTGCCAACGCCTATTTCACTTCTCTTGCCATTCAACCGTTCGATTTGAGATCAGAAGCATACATTGCAAGATTACGTATCTAGATTCCAATCCTTAAGATCAAAAGGCTTAAGTAAGACTAGTGTATACATCTGTATCTCACAGTTCCTTCTCCAACTGGGTTTTCCAATTTCACGATTCCCAAAACATGCCGGTGGCGTATTTCGTCATTCCATAGAAAACGATAAACGCTAAAACGCAGCAAGATAAGAATTCCAACTCCAACTCCAAGTCCCATTCTCTTTCGATCTTTCGTTCTCTTTATTGGTTCTTCTACAAATAAGACTGCTCTGAGAATTTAAAACGGTAGATTCATCAATTTAGATAGACGAATTTGTGTTGGATTTGAAGAAACGGAGGGGAAAGTAAAGATGTTGGAGCTGTTCCTGTTGAGTTGTACGGCGGTGGTCGTCTTCTTCCACGGTGTTAATCTCTTCTTCCAGGCTATCTTTCGGCGTAGGAGCTTTAGATCTCTCAGGTACTCCAACTTGGAATTTTTACTTTTTCCCCCCTCATACATTGAATCAATTTCAAAACCTATATATGCTTTATATTGAAATCTCCTTTTGCTTTTGTTTTTTATCTCGCTGTTTCAATCTTTCAATAGTTCAAGATGAAAATTTTGGATTTAGGTTTGAGAATTTGATTATGATTACGGATTTACCGACGACTACTGATGATTACTTAACCTGTGATTGTTGAGTTGCAGTTTCTCGGGATTTGCTGGATGGTAGAGACTATAGTGCGGTTTGAATTTGAGAATTTGCAGTGTAACTTCCACCAGCGATCATCCAGCCAGCTTCTGTAGATTTTACTCTTTTTCTTTGTCAAATTTTTGGTAGTCATCAAATGTAAATACCTTTTTGGACAGAGAATTCTACCGTTACTTTAATTATTTGCAATTCGAAAATTGCATTTTGTGTTTGGTGTGGCTTTCCAAAACCAAAGATTTTGGTTTGTTGGCATGTCGATTTAAAGAATGGTAGGTGACTTGTTGGTGTTAGCGTACTTATGAAAGCTACATATTGCAGGGCATTAGATCCAGAAATTCATGTTTGAATTTTTTTTAAGATATCCTGATATGAGTTTGTTAAAAAATAATAATATATATATATATAAAAAAAAAAAAAAAAAAAAAAAAAAAAGGCTTTTGAGAGCTCATGAAACCCCTAGACTGTAGTAGAGAGTTGGAAGACCGACAATTTCGAAGGGTCGGATCAAATGAAATCGCATGAGAATTTTTATGTTTTTTGGTGGAAAAAAGCAAACAGACCATATATGGGCACCATGGTTTCTTCATCAGCTATGAAGATGATTTTTTTTTCCTTTTTCTTTTGGGTTGTGTGTGTAAAAGGCGCATATCTAAATAAGTTAATTGATGGTATGCCAAATATAATGTTGCGGCATTATAATCCTTGTCCCTACACTCGTGAATTGAGTAGCATTTGCAGAAATTTTTTCTGCCAAAGTTGTATGTTATGGTCTTAGAACATTTTAATTTTTAAGTCCCCTAGAATATTTAGATTACTGATAAGCCCATGGAGTCAAAATTGGTCAAGGAAGAAGTTGGTCCATATTTCGATGAATTATTTTTGTGAATTCCAAACATGATGCTTGCTTTAATTAATGGAATGAAGCATCATTTCCAATCCATTTTAAGGGGCTAGGAGTCCCTGCAAGAGAGTTCCATTCGTAATGATAACATTATAGCCGCCTTCCTTTGGTTACTACTTGGCGCTACAGACTTGGACATCCGTCACCCCTATACATTGATTGCTAGGTTTAGGTTCATTGGATAGGGTTTTGCAAAATGACAACATTATAATTTTTTTTTTGGGGGGGCCCGCTTTCGCTTGCATTGAGGGAATAGCATATGGCTTCGTGGATCTTGAGCAGCTTTTTTTGGTTAGATGATATTAGGGTTTTTCATCTGTTTTCCTCTAATTCATTACACTTCAATTTCCATGGAGACACTCTCAGGCAAATTCCCTTAGCAATTGTGCAAAATAAATATAAATAAGTTGCTATCATTTCGCACTATGTGATATCATAGTGAGGGAAACTATGAGTTGAATCTAGTACTTTGAACATGATGAAAAGACAAATTGATCGCCATTAATTTTGATTTCCATGCTTTCAACATTTGGGGATGGAATGGTTTTACAATATGATGAAGGAATGTCAAAGAAAAACCAAAATGCATTTTCATTTTAGGAGCAAGTCATCGTTCTTCTATGAAAAAAAGAATAGGAAGAGATAGGAAGATAAAAAGAGGTTTTCATTTACGGTAGTTACGGCTATACGCGGCGAGCCATTATGATCATGCCATGTGTAAAAGTTTGAATCTAACTATTATAAATGAAAATGCGGGGGTGTAGGTGTAAATAGTTATTTCTTAATACAATTTATTTTTTAAATTTTCATTTTTAGACCGACGACTCTAATTGTAAAAGAAAAGGGGGAAATACTCTAGAGATAGAGAGAAAAGAGAGCAGAAAAGAAAAGAAAACCTATTGCCTTGGTTTGATTTGCAGTAAGACGATGAAAGGAGGCTCAAGTGACCGGATAATAAGGATTAGGGTAGTCCCCAATCAATGAGGTCTTGCTAGCCAGAGAATTCCTGAGGCCTAATGGAACAGCAAGGTTAGGTTTAAGGATAAGAATGTCTAAAGGGGAGGATTAAGAGTCATTGTTTTGGTTAATTTTATAAACTCAAAATTGATTTTAGTAAATTTTACTAATCGAAACATTGAGCGACTAATTTTGTAAAAGAAAATCTAGAAATAGCTCATCATCTAATTTTTTGTTTAAAAATCTAAATTCAAATCATTATATCTACTAAGTAAAAAAAGTGCAACGCTTCCAAATGTCTCTTCCTAATTTCTCTTTCTTTGGGTTGAAAGAGGAAGGTTGTTTAGGGTTTAGGAGTAGATGGGATGCAGATGCAGATGCAGCCAAAGTATCTTATTTTATTCCTGTTATTAGTGAATACCATTCAGTTATATTAGTTTTAAAATTTCAAAAATTCAATGTTTAAATTTCAAATGTAATTGACCACTTCAAACATTAATCATCTTTTGGTTAAATCATAGTTTTCGAAGTAGACTAGTAAACTACCTGTAAACATATATGAAGTTGCAGAAAAAATATTAGTTAGAGGAGGCAAGTAATGTATCCCATATATATAACTTAGTAATTAATTAATTTTCAGATTTGTTTACAAAATTATTTGATAGAACATATAATACTTTATCTATATTTCAAGTGAAGATCGAATATTTGGTAAAACTAAACAAAATTAGGTTGCTATCAATCAAATAATCCCATCCTAAATCATACTCGTAGGTAGCCATTAGTCATATGATTGTTTGTTAATCATAAATGCAAATAATATTTTTTAACTATATTGTGAAGTGGTGAAACAATCACAAACAAATGTTTAGAATTGTGATGTTTATTAAAAATGTTAATCACATGAGGCATTTTAAGAATATATATATATATATATACTGCTAGGTAAATTAGAACTATTTTGTTTATTAACATATTATGCATGATTGAGAACAATAAATGTGGAATCCACAAAGATAATTTCGAATGTTTGAGGCTATTTTCATTTTCTCTAGTTATGTTTCTCCAATTATCTTTTTTTCTTTTTAATAATTTTTTAAAGAATAAGTTTGAGACATTGGAGGCAATTGAAATACTACCAATAGAAGAAAATTTCAGGTAATTTTTTTTTAATAATTTCATAACAATATAAACTAAATTAGAGTACTTATTAATTAATGGATACCAAATCCTTCGATTACAATATTTTATATCTTCAATATACATGGGTTTTGGCATATTTTTTTAATTTATATTATAATGTTGAAGTATTATTACATTAGAATAAATTGTAACGTTATGTTTTTGTAATTGGAGTAAAGTTGTACCGATATTATTATTGTATTAGATTAATATAATAAAGGGATAATTACTATTGCCCCCTTGTACTTTGGTTTTATTACTAATCAAACCTCTTTCTTTATGAAATTACTATTGCCCCCTCACTTCTAACGGTGTTAAGTGGTTGTTAACATCAAATATGTAATATCTATTTTGCCCTTCATTAAAATTAAGAAGTTAAAAAATATGATATTACCCTCATTTTTAGAAACTATATTGAATGTCAATTATATCCTTAAAATCTTATATTTTACAATAAATTTTGGCTTTAGTGGGACCACACACTTTGTACAATGGTTAGCATATATTAGGAGATTTTCAATTTTCAACTTTGAATTACATTTGATATTTCCTAATATTTTAGTTTTTATTTTAAGTTTTATTTAATCACATATTTCCTTTATTCGGCGATTTCTTTTTAGAGAAGAAAAATCAAATCTTTTCTTTATTCGGTAGTTTCTTTCTAGAAAAGAAAATTTAATTTAAAGTTAATTTTTCTCCATAGTTAATTAAAGATAGTATTATAACTTGCAAAAGAGTAAATAAAGTAAAGAGATAATTGTAGGGTTATTTTTGGGTTTTTGAAAAAATATATAGATGCCACATCATCAGTAAACTAACTGAGCTTAACGGAAGGGGGGCATTAGTAATTTTAGACAAAGTTAAAGGTTGGATTAGCAATTTTAAAAAGTAGAGGGGATAAAGTAATAATAAAATCAGAGTACAAGGGGGCCTGTTTGGTTATGCGAATCCAGAGATTTGAAATCTTTAGATTCACAAATGGGAGATTTTTACCTGTTTGGTTGTGTGAATCTCTAGATTCATGAAATCTAGAGATTCACATTTTTACACTAAAAACATGAATCTGTAGATTTATGGGTATGAGGTGAAATCCAGATATCAAAGCGTTAAAGATTTGAACCATAATTCAATAAAATTACTAACCAAACAGTTAATTTTACGAACCATAACTCTAGAGATTTGAAGTCTGTAGATTTGAAATCTCTAAATTTTTGAAATCTACAGACTCAAGTAACCAAACAAGCCCTAAATACATTTAGATGGTCTTTTTAGTGTTTGTTAGTATTTCTAGTTTTGGTTGAAAAATCAAGCATATGTTTTTCTTCTTCTCTTTCATTGTAATATGAAAGTAGGTTATCCTATCCCAAGAATACCCTACGTTGTGAGATCCCCTGGATTTTTGACCCATTACCATTGGTTCCAGGAGTGCGAACACGGAGTACAAGTAAGCGACAACTCTATACCATACGAGTTGAGCCTAGGTTGATGATCACGATGAAGACCTGATCACTCTAATGGATTTCAAGAAGAGAAAGAAGGTCAGAAAGACATAAAAAAAGAGATTTTGGCATGCCAATAAACCAATGTTAGAGGACTTGAAATTTGAGGTAAATTATATACCATTGATCAGCCCTTGAAAGGACCTTTTTACCCTCCGAAGCTTGTTGTAATCGGCTTTCTCATAAATGAGATATAGGTCGACCGCCGTTGCCTAGTTTCGGAGTAGATTTAGATTTTCGAATTTAAAACTCTATTTTATGTTTCTCTAACCCTATAGATGCATTGTTTATGCTAGAGGGAGGCTGAGAACGTGAGAGAGAATGAGAGCTCGTAATTGTGAGACTTCTTCCTTTGGTGGTGCCGAAGTACGAGTCACAAAGGAAATTGCACGATAAGGTATGAGAACTCTAAAACCCTCTTTACAACTTCTCTTTTGATGCATTTATGATGAAATCTTTGCATTGTTGTGGTGATTATTGTTGTTCGGCAACATTGAATGCTTATTATTGCCTTATTAAAGCTCCCTAACCTTTGTGAGAGTTGGTTATTGCAATCCCTTGCATTTGAAACCGATTCGAACCTCTCTGAGATGCTCGCAGGCAGACACGAAGAGCCCAAATTGGGGTTTTCATTTGGGATGTTTAAAAGGCAGTTTGGGGACCCTAATGCTGTCAAATTGAAGACTCTAAAGTCCTGTTGCAAGTTAATTTCGAATTGGGGCTGAAATCTGCCAAAGTGGTCGAAGCCCTAGACTGGGCGGTCGACCAGCCCTGTGTGGCTCAACCCCCGCCCCTTGTTTCGGGTGCTTGTCTTACCCTTGTTTGACTGATCCCTAATTGTTGTTCATTCAATTCTCGTGTTTCTAAGGTTATTTTTTGGTCAATTGCACTCTATTTTGTGGATTTCTTTGGAACTTGGAGATTGATATTAGTTTGGAAGGTGAGGAAAATACTAAACTATATCTTATATGATTAATGGTGTTATTTGCATCTTCGTTATTTTGATATATTGTATTCTATTATAATTGTGTGTGACTTTGCGCGAATAGAAGGTTAGATCATTATGCTTGTTTCTACTTTCAAATTTTATGAATTATGATATGTGAATGATGTGAATGTATGGATTGGATTGTGCGGCTTTGTCCTCTTGCAATCCCTTGCATTTGAAAATTTGGAACTTAGGTTTGAGAATTTTATCATGATTACGGATTTACCGACGACCATTGATGAATACTTAACCTAGGATTGTTGAATTGCAATTTCTCGAGATTTGCTGGATGGTAGAGACTAGAGACTATAGTAGTCTGGTATAGTCTGGTAGAGACAGAAAGATCTGAGCACGGCTTGGATTTTAGAGAGAATAGGAAGACGAAAGTTGAAAAGAAAAAGAGGTTTTCATTTACGGTAGCTACGGCTGTACGTTGTGAGCCATTATGATCATGCCACGTGTAAAAGTTTGGATCTAACTATTATAAATGAAAATGCGGGGGTGTAAGTGTAAATAGCTACTTTTTAAATTATACTCAAAACCATTTAATTTTCTAAATTTTCAATTTTAGATCGAAGACTCTAATCATAAAAGAAAACTCTCTAAGAAAAGAGGGAAATAATCTAGAGAGAGAGATCAAAAAATAAAAGAAAACTTTTTGCCTTGGTTTGATTTGCAGGAAGATGATGAAAGGATGCTCAATTGAATGGATAATAAGGATTAGGGTAGTCCCCAATCAATGAGGTCATGCTAGCTAGAGAATTCCGGGCCTAATGGAACAACAAGGTTAGTTTTAAGGATAAGAATGTCTAAAGGGGAGGATTAAGAGTCATTGTTTTGGCTAATTTTATAAACCCAAAATTGATTTTAGTAAATTTTACTAATCGAAACATTGAGTGACTAATTTTGTAAAAGAAAATCTAGAAATAGCTCATCATCTAATTTTTTCTTGAAAAATCTAAATTCAAATCATTATACCTACTAAGTAAAAAAAGTGTAACGCTTCCAAATGTCTCTTCCTAATTTCTCTTTCTTTAGGTTCAAAGAGGAAGGTTGTTTAGGGTTTAGGAGGAGATGGGATGCAGATGCAGCCAAAGTATCTTAAAATTTCAAAAATTCAATGTTTAAAATTTCAAATGTAATTGACCCCTTAAAACATTAATCTTTTGGTTATAACATAGTTTTCCAAGCAGACTAGTAAACTACCAGTAACTATGATGCGTCCAGAAATTGTTAAGCCTCCGAATCTCTTGACGATGGCCTGCAAAATAGTTAGACGTGGCCCGACCGTTGAGGTTGGGAGGCCACCTCCGAAGCTTAAGTCAGTTGCTGAACTTATCCCAAAAAGCTCTGTCTAGTTGCAGAGCATAAACTTGAATGAAAATTGTAGGGAAACGATTCAAATACCTCTGGGGTGAGTAGATCACCAGTTTATATAGACATTACCTCCAATTCTTGACCATTGGGTGGATTCTCGATCTCTTAAGGTGGCCGTCCGATCATAGGGTTTTACACTAGATATTTGGGGGTGCTGGTAGTTACCGATCTCAGCACGATTCCCTCTCCGCCTTGACGATAGTTGCTTCCTACAAGTCAGCTTCGCCTACCGCAAAATTCCGGAGGTCATTCGTGACTGGTAACACAAGTGCAACGCCCTCTCGATCTTTTTAGTTTAGGTTAAGGTGGGTTCCAATCGTGGTCCAACCAAAACGAAGGGTGTGAACCCGATTCAATAGGTTCGGTGCAATTTTCCTCGTATCATTTGCCCCATAGACCGAGGGTTCGAGCAACGCTGTGGAATGCTTGGTCTGGCTTTGCATTCTTTCCGAACATGAGTGAAGACAAGAAGTCTTTTCATGTTAAGATATCTTCGCATTTAATGCTTCTGACATTTATTTCCAGCAAGGCGCACTGTCGAACCTTTCTAATGCCTCGCTCCCTGTGTCTAGTGCTCCACATGGCAACCGGGGAGGCGCGAACATTGCGTCTTGTCATTCGAACTGTCGTGTCTCAAGCTTTTATCATCATTGCTAAGATTTTTGATCCATCATTGATTAAAGATCGTTGATGATCTTTCATCTGGGTCGTTTGTTCATTTTACTCGAACCAACGCACAATCCTGCTCGTCAATCAAATTCAATCTCGTGTGTTCATTTGAATTTTGAATCTATAAAAGGCTCTTCTTGTCTCATTTCCTCTTTTCACTTCTTTGCTCTCCTGCTTCAGAAAACACTCTTGCTTTCAAGTTCTTCAACTTGTGGTCTCACAAGTTTCCAGTTTTGGCTTGTGCGATTCAAGCTTCATCCTTTTAGTTTTCTCAAGATCACAAGTAAGTTTTCTCTCCTTACTTTTGTTACATCTTTTTTATTTTCTCTTTTGCATTCAAACAGTCTATTCTGCCTCTGCTACTCTGTCCATCACTTTCTCTCTGAAAATGGGTAGTGGTAAGACTTCGAAGGAGGGCGATTCTATCGATCGCTTGATTAAGGGTGAGGAATCTGCCTAACAGAGAACTCCTACGGCTTCTGTTGAACTCTCTGGTGATCAAGACTATAGGGTGACCGAACATTGGTTGCAATCTGCCCCCGCTAGCCCTAGAGATCCACCTGGCAATGCCCCTATCATTCAAAGGACTTCCTCAAAGAAGAGGAAAGCTCCTAAGAAACCAACGGCGGAGAGTTCCCGACCGTCAAAGAGACCTTCCACTAGCCTCTCAGATTATGTTTCTGAGGTGCGTCCAGCAGACCTCAAGAGTCTTTATTCTGATTATTCGATTCCACATTCTTGTGTCCTCCATGCCTCGGATTTGGATGAGAGGGTCAACTCAATCCTCCAGGGGAGTTTTCTATTTACCTTGATTCCTTCAAGAGTGGGGTTTGACTTCCTTTCTACTCTTCTGTCATTGCAGAAATTCTCAACCACTAGGATATTTGCCTCGATATGCTCCTTCCAAATAGCTAGAGGCATATCATTGGTTACCTGGGGCTTTGTCACAAACTCGGGTTAACCCCCTCCTTAGGTGTTTTTTGTCATTTCTACACTTTGAGCAAGTCAAATCCCCCAGGGTGGGTATTCCTTTCCAAGCGCTCAAAAACTGACTTAAAATGGCAAGGAGGAATCCTCGCCGAAGGTACCTGTCCTTCCAATAATAAAGGATGGCGGGAAAATGTTTTCTGTAGGGTACTTGAATCCAATATAAAATTCCCGATGAGATGGAGCACCCCGGACTCCTTCACTCAGATCAATTGTCCTTCTTTCCTTTCCGACCATGAAAAAGAAGCGGTTCAGGCCATCAAAGCCATTTCCTAGCATTCAAAAATCCATGGGTATGCCATGGAGTACGATGTGATTCTCCGCTACTGGGGCCTGAGCCATGGTGAGCGCTCGAAGCTTTATTTTTCTTTATCGCGAATTTTTTTATTGCACTTATGACAATTCTGGTCTTCTATTGATCTTGCAGTGCCTCCTAAGTTCAATCGTAACGGTGTTAGATCGCTGGCCCAGCAGAGTTTTGCCGTATCTGAAGAGAGAGTTCCCCGAAAAAGAAAAAATAGGGATGCTCCCGAGAGTGCCCCTTCCCCGAAGGGAACTTCATCGGCTGCTGCCCCGAAGGGGGTAACTCCTTCCCCGAAGGGGCTTCTAGGGACCAGGCAGGACCATGCTGCCAAAGGAAAGGAGACGGTGGAGGTCGAGGAGTCCACCCATGATGATGCTACTCTCGTTAAGAGGAGACGAGAGGTGACCGATGGTGCTGCTTCTAAAAGAAGCAAAGTTGAGGGGGCGATTTATGCCACCAAATGGAAAGTGAACGTTTTTGACCTGATTCTTATGGATACTGATGCGTCCTCGACTGGGCTATTAATGCTGGGGCACCGAGCGATGGTAAAGCTTTGAACACAATGTCTGATGATGAGTTGGTGAGTTCCAACATTAGGTAAATCCCAAACACTCATCTTTTCTTTTGGATAAATTCGCTGTACTTTACTGACTCATTCTCGAATGCTATTTGAGCAGAATTCTTCTCGAGAACTTCCATCGTGAGATGGAAGCAAATTTGAGGATTGGCCGGCTGAGCGCCCATGCAAAACGCAGTGATGATATCGGTGCAAAGAGGCTGGGGGAGGTCTCAAAGCTGACATAAGAGATTGCCTGATTGCGTTCTTCTGTCGGGGAACTTGTGTTGGCCAAGTCCCGAATGGAGAGATGGATAGGGAGCTGGGACAACTGAGGAATACGATCTCGACCTCCGAATCCAAGATCGGGGACCTGATTCAGGAAAAGCAAGAGTTGGAGGAAAGACTAAGGGCTGCGTCGCTCCCAAGCGTCTCGAAGATCTAAAGCTGGAGGTTCGGAAGGCTTGTATCCGTAAGTATCTGAATAGCAAGCCGTTCAGCAGTCTGCTTAACCTGTATAATGTGATAGCTTATCGAGCTGGCGTCAATGATGTCTGGAAAAGTATTCTGACGGTGGAGCCTTCCTTCCCGATTGAAGAGCACAAAGATCTTATCTACGAAGAGATCTTTGAGGATTTGCCGCAGCCTATCCCGAATTGGGTTATGGAAAAGAACAATCCGCCGCCTGCTGATCCGACCATTGAAGGATATTTAAACGATGAGCCTCTGATGTCTCTTCAATGAGAAGGCGTGGTAGAAAATAATGCCTAGCCGAACGTCCAGCATCAAGCTCCCGAAGATAAGACTCTTGAAGTCGTAGTTGACCAAGTCCTTGATTCTCTAGCAGACTTGTAGATGTTTTTCAAGAATTCTTGTATTTTTTTCCCCTCCTTTCTTTTTTTTTTTTTTTTTTTGTAAGGGTAGGCCCTCCCTTTTTGGGTCTTTGATCTTAATGAAAACTTTTTCCTTTTTACATCGCTTGTTCTAATCGAGTTATCCAGAAACTTTCGGGGCCCTCATTCAGGTACACCTTTTTCAAGGGTCGATCGGCCAAAGCTGAAGCCTTTTGAATTGATTGTGTTGTAATGTTATACCCTAGCCCCATATTCAAAAGATGATAGGCTTTAGAGTATTCGCATTTCACAATCTGTCAAACTTGTGTAGTTCTTTTGTCAATGCGTTCCCGAACCATCTAGGTTGACTGCCATCTGTGTTCCTCACAAAGGAAACTAAATTCCACTTTGAGGGCTTCTGAGTGATTCGGGCCTTGGCCCTGGGAAAGCAGTGAGTAATGGAGTTTGGGCATCTTATGGTTTTTAATTCCGAACCTTTTGCTTTTCCTAACGGCTCACTTGGATAACCCTTGTTGGGAAGTGCCAACGTCATTTCGTCATTAATGCTTTGATACATTTTCTTCTCAAGTCAAGTGTTTTCGTAACTCGCGCCGAAAATTCCATGTGGGTGGATCTGACGGGTTAACACTCTTTTTTCAAAATTTGAAAGGTTGCTCATTGTCCACCATTGATCTTGTAGCATTTGAATCGTCACCAGTTTTTAACCCTTGATTTGTTGTGTGTGAACCTCTCCAGTCTTTCCTTCAAGCTATTTAAGCCCTCCTTCGCACCTTCTTCACTCATTTCTTATTCTGGAATTTCATTCGCACAAGGCTCAATAGTTCTTCTATCTCAGAGGCTGAAACCTTGAAGGAATCTACAGGAGAACTGCTCCTTGCCTGTTGAACAAGTAAGTGTTGTTGATGCTTTTGAAGTTCTATAGCCCTTCTTCCTGTCTGCTTCTGTTATTCGTAAATAGGGTTTCAGACTCCATTAACCCTCTTGGGTTCCTTAGAATTTAGGTATCTTCTTGCCTAGTTAACTTCTTTTGATATTGAACTTGGCAAACATTGTTACTTCAGTTGCAGTGTCTTCAAAGCGTTCTCCTTCTAAACCGTCAGCCTCTTCTGCATCAAAGAGGCCCTCACAATCTGGCAAAGAGATTTACAGACCTTCGTGGAAGTTGAGAAGGTTTGATCGCATGACAGACAACTTTGACAGAGCGCTGAAATGGTGCACTCTCGCCCAAACGCCACTGAAAAGCATAACCTTTGATTCTGTCCCTGACGATGCACGCTAAAATCACCTCTCTCTTTTTTCCCCGAACAAATCTCTTGATGTTGCAGGAGTACCGTGGATAACTTACACAAACAGGCGGAAGCTGTTTACCGGATCGGGAGGATGCATTCTGATCTTTCCAGGCTTTGGGTAGAGTTTTCGGCAAAGGATCGGGAGATTGCGCATCTTCGTGACATGCGTTGCGAGGAGATCAAGGTAAGGAACATTGAGATCAAGCGTCTTTACTATGATTTGGATGTTGCTAAGGGGAGCATGTAAAACCCAGCCCTAACCTTGACCCGGAAACTTTGTTATTTGTTGGTCCGATGACCAGTAAAGTAAGAATCGCTTGGGCCATCCCGGGGACTTGGTGTCCGCTTGAACCTGAATTGATGATGGGTTCTATTTATGGCGACCGATGAGCTATTGTTGATGGCTTGGGGCTCTCTATCTTGGTTTGGGCTTTCTACCTATTAGGTGTCCTTGACTTGTGTGCAAACCCCTTTTGTTGGATTTGTCGCCTTCATTCCTTTTTGGCCTTCTTGCTTGGTCGCGTTGGTCGCGCCTCCCATCCCTCGCCTGGTGCGTCTTTGGCTTGGTTGTTCTTGCTCTTTTGTCCAATCTCGAGTCCCTTCGTTTTCTGCCTCCAACCCTCGGCCCGCCTCGCGTCTCTCTCTTGCATCCTTGGTGTTTTCTTGCGGTCTTCGTCGCTCTTCTTTTGCATCGGTATGTCTACTCTCTCTTCTTCTCCTCCATCTTTGTTTTCTTCTCCTTTTGAGTTGAGGCGTGGAGTGCTGCATTCTCTGTTGCAAACATCTCTGAACATGTTCCCATGATCATCCTGGTTTGGGCTAGACATGATCTTAACCATGATCATTGCAAGATTTTGAAGGAATCATGATCAACCATGATCTAACCTTGTTAAACTTCTGTTTGTTCGATCTCTTTGGATCTTCTTTATTGATCATGTTGTGTAATTCTGTGTTTTCTTTCCATGATCCATAATCTATAGTTTCTAGATGTTCTCTTCTACCATACTATGTGTTCTTCATGATGCATGATAGTTACATATTGGTAGGTTTTATTTCCTTATTTAGATTTATGCTTCTAGCCTTATTCCATGGACCTATGTTGTTTTCTGTTTTCATTACCGCAATGATCCATCCTCCTATTGCTCTTGTCTTTGTTTTCCATTTCATTCATCAGATCCATGTTTGAGTTAATTTGGTAACTTTTTGTTTCCTAATTTGGATCTTGATATCTTGATTTGATTGGTGTTTTGAGGTCCCCTATATGTTAGAATACTCTGTGTAGTCTACCCCTTGATTAGTACCCTTTTGAACCACCTTCGGATTTCATTCTTACTCTGTTTTTTTGCTACTCTCGTCGCATTGGTCTGGACCACTCGACCAATCCACTCGACCATGGTCGCACTCCGTTTGGTCTGTTTCGGATGGTTTTGATATCTTTTCTGTTAGGGATCTTTCCTATATGTTGTATATCTTGTTTGGACCTTCTTCTCGTTTGCCGATCTTCTTGATTTCTTGGATTCCTTTGCGGTTATGGTAAGGATGGTTAT
Source organism: Hakea prostrata (assembly GCF_041222555.1). Taxonomy (NCBI): domain Eukaryota; kingdom Viridiplantae; phylum Streptophyta; class Magnoliopsida; order Proteales; family Proteaceae; genus Hakea; species Hakea prostrata. The sequence goes on from NC_142608.1 coordinate 17,798,107, forward strand.
TTCCTTATTACATGGATAGCATGAATCTAGTTTCTATTTTGAATATCATTAATATGTTTCCTAAATTAGATTCTTACATGATTGCTCTGTTGCTCTTTGATTCGTGCATTACTTATTCATTTATTGATTCATGTATGATTTCTTACCTGTTATCGTGATTGTAATTCTTGATTTCTTTCCATTTGGTTACCATATTGTGATGATATGAATTGATGCTGTGTTGCTTCGTTGGTTTGGGGAGGGTGTCCTTTCGACACTTCTGTCCTTGGACTACTACGGTATTATGGGATGTTTCCGGAGATGCCCTCGGCACCTTCCTACTGTTGGATGACATATCTAGGATTGTCTGTAGTGTTTGGCTAGGATGTCTGTTTGTCCCTTCGGGGGGTATTGAGCCGACGACCCGTGGTAGCTGGGGATTCATGGGCGCTCAGGCCGGTAACCAACCCATGGGGCGAATCACTTGTGGGGGCCATTTTTGGTAGGGTTGCATATGGTTAGACTTGGGCTCACGGGCGCTTAAGCCGGTACCAACCCGTGAGGGCGTGAGGCTTCCCGTTTACCATTGTGGATGATCATGGGTTGTGAGTCCGTGTCCGAGTTGGTTGGTGCCATAGGATCGCCGACTCTGTGTGAGGATCCGAGGATCGTCGGGGACGAGGAATGGAGTTCCGGATCCGACTTGATGTAACCGTAGAGACTTGCATTTGGCTAGGTTTTACCCGACATGCGCCGGTCTTATACCATGGTTGTGAGAGGTGTGTTGACTTACCCCGCCAGGTTTGTCCGAGGATGAGGACCCATTACCAATCGGCTGCTCAGCCGGTGAAATGTCCGTGAGAGATCCAAGATATCTTAATGGTTGAGGATGTGAGTGGACTTTCCTAGAGTCGGTGCTATGACTTAAGCATGTCTCAATAGGCCAGCATACATGGTTAGAATCATTCATTCATTGTTTGTCTCATATCATATTGCATTTATGAGTGTTCGGATTCGCCATTTATGTTGTTATGGTTTTAATCGCTTCCGAGTTTCTTTGAAACTCATTCCTTTATTGTACAATGTTGTTAGACTATCCTGCGGTCTGGTACTATGCGGTCCCTATGGAGCGCGGCGAAGAGGCATTCTCCGGGAGGTGATTGCGGTTACCACAATTACTCGAAGATCCCGCGGTGGTTTGCTTCGTCGATGCTTAGTCCGCCATTGAGTGGAGCGTCCTTGTGCCATTTATGGTTTACACTTACAGGTGTTGTCTATAGTGGAGACTTTAGTTACCCAATGTACTTGTTCTGGGATTAGGTTTTGTCTAGTTTATTCTTTTAGAGCTACTTTTCCGTTGGATGTAGTGGGATTTTTGTTTCACTTTACTTATCTGTTTGATACTCGATTATATCTATTATTCGATTCGGTTATATTCATTCTTTCTTTATTGGATCTATGATTTATCTTCCGCACTCATGTTATGATTGTTCATGATTATGTTATTGTTTTGTGGGGGTTGATCACTCGATACCGATCTTGGGCTGTGGATCACCTCTCGGGTATGCGGATAGGGTACCGGCTGGGAGGGCGTGACAGAGCATCCATGGCTTTGAGCGAAGGATCGTGAAGAATGAGGTATTCCAATTAATTCTGAGGAGGGACCCGAACTTCGACACGGCTCCTCATCAGAAACATTGTCTTCCCGAAGTCTTCTCCAAATTACACCTTCCTCTTCCCGATTGGGCCGAAGACGTTGTAGATATGCCCGTTCCGCCGACATAACACTCTTTCTGACGTCCCTCCTAGCTTGATTGTAGAGATTTCGAGAGGGAAGAAGATCGCCAAAGTCAATCCTAAAGGTGTCAATCATTCTTCCACGGAGAGGCCCTGCCCATCTCTTTCTCCCCAACGATTGGAGTTGGAGACCAAGTCTATGACTCGTCGTCCAGCTCGTCCTTCTTACCTTTACCTGGTGGGAGCTTACGAAACTCTTCGCAGCGACCGAAGATGAAGTTCTTCCTCCAGACGAAGGGTATGGATCTTGGAAAAGCTAGACGAAGGGTATGGAATTATTCCTCCTAGTCATTGGTCAAGCTCTTGTTCCTCCCGAAGAACTGTTCTTTTTCTTAATACTATCTTTGCCCGAATGAAGGATCTTTAACGACATTCGTCTTTGCATCAGAAGCTCCTCATACAGACCGAAGAGGCCACTTGTTGACGTTCGTCTTTGCATCAGAAGCAGTTTGTAAAATATCCTTAGTATTGTAAAGGTTGGCCCCTGTTGGCCCTTCTATAAATGAAAAAGAACTTATTAAATAGCTTTCATTTGTCTTGAAATTGCCCGATCGTGACTTTTGTATTTCAATCTCGTCGAACTTTGTTATTGATTTTCCAACGTGATACCCATTCTGGGAGAAATTTTCTAAGTGTTAGAAGGACTCACTCGGTGTTACCCGAAGCCTTTTCCATAGAAAACTCCTTGGATTATCAGGCGTTCAAAGGAATCATTCGGTGTTACCCGAAGCCTTTTACCTACAAAACTCGTGAATTTTGCTGGCGTTCGAAGGACCCATTTGGTGTTACCCGAAGCCTTTTACCTCCTTGAGTTTTGTAGGCTTTCTACGGTTCTGTTCGGTATTGATGGATGCCCTTGACCTTAAAAAATTCCTTGGAATTTTTTTCGAGGCGTTCAAAGGTCCCACTCGGTTTTACCCGATGCCTTAGACCTAGCAAATTACTTAGAATTTTTCTAGGCTTTCAAAGGTCCCATTCGGTGCTACCCGAAGCCTTTAACCTGAAAACTCGGGGAAATTTTTGAGGCGTTCGAAGGTCTCACTCGGTGTTACCCGAAGCCTTTTGATTCTAGATATCGTTCCTTATGCGTATATGTCGTTCCTTATGCATATATGTTCCCCAATTAAAAGATTTGGTAGTGAAAAAACTGAGAATTGCATTAAATAATTGCAGTTCTTCCTACATCAAAATTGATCAAAAATAGATCATTAAGAAAAATATTTCTTCAGATGTTTCGCGTTCCATGATCGGTCGAGTTCTCATTCGGTTGCCAAGTCCTTTAGCTTGTATGCTCCCAAACCCATTTGCTTGACGATCTTGTATTGTCCTTCCCATGTTGGGTCCAGCTTGCGTTGATGACGCGGGTCCGATGCTAGGGTGTTCCTCAGAACCAAATCACCCGCTCGGAATTGTCGATGCTTTACTCGAGTGTTGTAGTGAGATGCTATATTCCTGTGGTATTGTTGGATTCGGACGATTGCTTTTTCTCGAACCTCGTCTAATAATTCGAGGTTATCTAACAAACCTTGTTTGTTTGCCTTTTCCACGAATTCTCTTTCCCAGAGAGTTCCTGCCATTATCTTTACTGGGTGCTAACGCTTCGAGCCGTAAGTCAATTTAAATGGCATCTCTCCAGTGGGTGTTCGGGTGGTAGTTCGGTATGCCCAAAGGACATTCAACGGTTCTTCTACCCATAAAGTCTTATTGGTCTCGAGCCTTTTCTTTATTCCTTCGATTAACGTTCGGTTCATGACTTCTACTTGGCCGTTACTCTAAGGATAGGCTACTGATGACATCCGATGCTCAATCATATAAGTATTGCAGAAAAGTTCGAACTGGGGGTTGTCAAATTGTCCCATGATCGGTTACGAGTATTCTTGGAATCCCGAACCGGTGGATGATTGACTCCAGTATGAATTTTTCCATCTTTTTCTCCGTAATTGAGGCCAAAGGAACTGCTTCTACCCATTTGGTAAAATAATTGATTGCTACGACTAGGTATTCCCTTCCTCCTGATGCTTTAGGAAATTTTCCCATTAGGTTAATTCCCCACATTGCGAACGAAATTGGGCTAAGAATTGATGTTAAAACCGTGGCGGGCAGCCTTGGCATGTTCGAATGTACCTGACATTGACTGCATGACCAAACATATCTCATAGCATCTTCTTGTATCTTGGGCCAATATAAGCCGTGCCAAAGGATCTTATGCGCTAATGCTCGACCTCCCATATGTGCCATGCAAATTCCTTCGTGCACCTCTACTAGGGTAGTTTTGGCTCCTTCTGGTCCGATACACCTAAGTAATGGTCTGGCGAAGGACCTTCAGTAAAGCCTCCCATTATGAATGGTGTATCTGGCCACCCGAATTCTTATGGATCGAGCTTCTTTGAATCTTCGGGAAGCTTGTCATCTTGAATGTATTCCACGATCAAATCCATCCAACATCTTTTACTTTCTATGTAGGATACCTTGTTCGTCTGAGCACTCGGGGAACTCAATTCCTCGATGTAGACCGATGGTCCTAAGGTCTTTTCCTTAGCGTTAGCCAACCTTGAGAGTTCGTCCACTACTGTGTTTTCCTTTCTAGGTATTTGACATACCTTAACATCTCGGAACTCTTTTCGGAGAGTCCGAATTAGCTCATGATACCTCTGTAACTGAGGCTCTTTTATCTCGTACTCTCCTTCCACTTGGTTGATGATGAGTTGGGAATCGCTATATATAGTCAGTTCTATTATCACTAAAGCTTTAGCGAGTCGAAGCCCTATAATGAAAGCTTTGTACTCTACTTCGTTGTTGTTTGCCTCGAATCCGAACCTCAGAGCATATCGAATAAGAAATCCCCCTGGACTCTTTAATAAGACACCCGCTCCCGATTCGTATTTGTTGCTAGAGCCGTCAACATAGATATGCCACATAGTTGGAAGAGTAAATTCGTTTTCTTCCTCGATTGGGGTTGTTGATTCGACTATGAAATCTGCTAGGGCTTGTGCTTTTATGGCGGTCTGGGGTTTGAAGTTTATTTGAAATTCTCCCAACTCCACCGACCATGCCACCATTCTTCCAGATAAATCAAGTTTAAATAAAACCTTTTTGAGAGGGAAATTGGTCAATACCTCAATTGCATGCGCCTGGAAGTATGGTCTTAGCTTTTTGGCCGCTATCAAAAGTGCAAGAGCCTATTTTTCGATCGCCGAATACCTTGTTTCTGCATCCAAAAGTACGTGACTGATGTAATATATAGGCCGTTGCTTCTTTTCTTTTTCCCAAATAAGGACCGCGCTTACAGAAGATTGTGAAGTTGCTAGATATAGTTGTAAAGTCTCTCCTTTCTTAGGTCTGGAGAGAAAGGTGGCTGTCCGAGTCTGGTTTTAATTCCTTGAATGCCTTTTGACATTCATCCGTCCATCGAGCTTCCTTAATTCCCCTTAAGTCTTTTAGGGCTTTGAAGAAAGGCAAACATTTTCCCCCTGACTGAGAAATGAATCGGGTCAACGTAGCTATGCGTCCCATTAGGCATTATACATCTCGAATAGTCTTTGGAGGCTCCATGTTGATCAAGGCTTGTATCTTAACAGGGTTGGCCCTCGATTCCTCTTTGAGAGACCATGAACCCTAGGAACTTTCCCGAAGACACTCCGCAAGCGCACTTCTCTGGGTTCAGCTTCATCTGGTACTTTCTTAAAACATTAAATACTTCTCTGAGATCCGCAATGTGCCCTGTCTGTTGGAGACTTTTTACTAGCATATCATCTACATATGCTTCCATGTTTTTCCTGATCAGATCACTAAAAATCTTATTTACTGCCCTTTGGTAGGTAGCCCCCGCATTTTTCAATCCGAATGGCATGACTTTGTAAAAATAACTTTCCCAATTAGTCATGAAGGCCGTGAATTTCTCATCTTCCTTATTCATCAGGATTTGATTATATCTTGAGTAGGCATCCATGAAATTAATGTTTCATAACTTGCAGTTGCATCAATCAGAAGAGCTATTCAGGGAAGTGGGTAACAATCCTTCGGGCATGCCTTGTTGAGATCTGTGTAATCTGTGCATATTCTCCACTTCTTGTTCGACTTCTTTGCCATCACAACGTTAGCCAACCATGCCGGGCATTTGATTGCTTTGATAAATCCTGAGCTTTTCAGTTTCTCGACCTCTCCTCTGATTGCCTCATGCTTTTCAATTGTGAAGTTTAGTCTTCTTTGAATCACTGGTTTGACATTTGGGTTGATCCAGAGTTTGTGTTCCCCCCCCCCCCCCCCCCCCCCCCCCCCCCCCACCCCCCGCCCCCCCCCCCCCCCCCCCCCTCCCCCCGCGTTTTTTTTTTTTTTTTCCCTCTGCCTTCCCCCCCCCCCCCCCACTAGTGGTTGTTTTTTTTCCCCCTTCTTTTTTCAACAGTCCCCCTCTCCTTCCCCAAGGGGTGGGTGTGAAATCCCACCTAATCCTAACCTTGCTACTGTGCCAAATGCATACCTACCATATACATTGTTTGGTTTATTCTCTGTCGTATGAGTTGCCTAGTTTCAATTGGTAGAAGTTTACCCCGAAATTGATCTTTCCTCTCTACTATTTCTTCTTGTGCCTTCTATTCCCTTTGATAGGAGGGTGATCTTAAGTCATTCCCATGACTGATCCTTCTATCCCTGCTATTCTAGAGTGGATCTCCATACACCCTATAACCTTGTGAACTCTCCACATGATGATTTCAAAGAGAAATCAAGTGTGATCTTCATGATTTGTTATTCCTTCTAATTGTTTCAAGACTTCAAGCTTTTCATCTCTTGTTCTTCATTCAAAGGTTAGTAATCTCTCTTCTGTTGTATTGATCTACTCTTACTATGTTTTATTCTTTGTGATTGAGATTTAGAAGAAGATGCTGCATCCTTGCAACCATCTCTTCTACGATCTCCTGTCATTCTTAAGGTTTTACGATCTTCATATTGATCTTCGCCATGATCCTTGTGAAGTCTTCATGAAGCCATGATCATACTTTCGATTTGATTTCAAAGCATGTTAGATTTATTCCTTGTTTTCTTACAAAAGAATTATTGTTAATTGTTTTCCAAAGATTTTGGGAGAAGAAAGTCAAGGTAAAAGCGATGTATCTCCATTTCCTTCGAAAACCTAGTACCCTCCCAATTTTGAGGACGAAATTATTTTAAGGGGGGGGGGGAGAATGTGACATCCAGCCCAAACCTAACCAGGACACCCTATTTGTTTTGGGTGAAGAAAGACTTGTTTGATATTAGACCTTAAAGTTGGACCTTGATTTCAGTGTTATTATCTTTGAAAGCCTTAAGAAGTCATGCCAGCCCTTTCCTTTAGGGTAGACCTGTAATATCTGGCCTTATCCTAACCTTGACCCGGTCTAGAATCTGTTATGTTTGTAGGTTCGAAGACCCAAAGTGGGGGGAAAAGAGACTTGTGGACCCTTTTGGTTGATGATTTGGTGTCAGGAGCCCAAGCCCATGGACATTGACGATGATGCCCCTCACTTGAGAGCATTGTCAGTGTTAGTTTTGAATCTGCGCACCAAAGAGGGGTGAATTAGTTGAAATACCTAATGAACTCCTGTGCTCAATCCAAAGGTATTCCCCAAAACTAGATTTCTTGATGGACTTTTAGGAGAAAACCCCACTCAATTTGACCCCATATAGCCCTCCAAATCCCTGTCCGAAGTTGCTGAACTATGTCTGGCAAATCCTGCTTGCGCATTGAAGAAGGTGAGCTTAGTTGGTGGTCCTAATGAACTCCCATGCTTGATCCAAAGGTATTTCTGGAAACTAGACTTCTTTATTGACTTGTAGAAGAAAAACTCACTCAATTTGACCCCGTATAGCCCTCTGAATCCCTGTCCGAAGTTGCTGAACTATTTCTGGATTTTCTGCTGAAACCTGTTACCTGTTTTGGTCGATGCTCTTTGGTCGATGCCATCAACCAAGGACCATCGACCAAAGTTACCCAGATTCGAGAAAAAGATGCTTTTTGGATATTCCTTCTTCTATTTAAGTGAAACCTCGAACCTAGAACCATATTTCACTCATTTCAACATCTGAGAACGTGGGAAAGCTCCTCTTAGGCTCCTCCTTGGCTTGGGTGATGATCTTCTACAAGAATCATTGTCTCTCTTCTCTAATCTCTTCTCCAAGGTATGTAATCTCTCACTCTCTCTCTAATCTACTTCTACCTCATCTTGTTCTTGCTATTGAGTTCGTGAAGAAGGTGCTGCAACCTTGCAACCACCTCTTCTACAAGCTCTTTTGCTTTGATTAAACCTCTCTTCACCCTTTCCATGCAATGATTCTCATACATGATGTTCTTGCTTTCTTATTTTGATTTTTCTCTTCTTTACAACATGAATTCATCTCTTAATCTGATTTTCTCTTTCAATTAGGTCTGATTATATGTTAGTATGTATCTCTAATCTACTGCCCATCATTCCCTTAATTGAATTCCTAAGTTCTCTTGCAATTGCAATTGATTCCATTGAAGAACATGATTCTTGCAAGTTTGAACCTAGGACCTCAATTTGGGGGTTTTCAATTTGACCATTGGATCATGTTAATTCTTGCTACATAGTCTCCTACTACTGTTCCTAGCATTCCCTCCAAGTTTCGGATCGATCCGAACCCCGGAAGACCCATTTCGGACCAAAATCCCCAAGACCCATTATGCAGCCCCGAAGACAATTTTGGTCGATCCTCTTTGGTCGATGCCATCGACCAAGGACCATCGACCAAACTTGCTACTAACAGCAACCTTGCTCCGTTTTGACCCATTCGACCTCCGATTTTCCCGATTTCTTTTCTAACCTTTCATTTATGTTTGTCTAGGGTCTTATTACCATCTTTGGATCATTCTTTTGAGATTGTTGGATTATCATCATCGTGACTTAAGGTAAGGACGGTTGTTACCATAACTACAGTGATTCTTGCTTCTATGTTAGAGACTTAGTAGATTTACCTTCTTTATCGTATTTCCTACAGTATATGACTGTTATAAGTACTTCAAGTATAGCAGTGCCATGTTTACATATTCTTTTGTTATCATGATTATGTATTCTTAATAAATTCATATGTAACTGATCATGTTATGGTATGTATCTTTCTATATGATGAAATGTCATTTATATATGATATGATGGAATTGAGAATGTGATTGAATAGGTATGATTTGGGATTGGGGAATGTCCTATTGACATTTCTGTCCTTGGACATCGGAGGGAATAGTATGGGATGTTCTCCAAAGATGTCCATCGACGCTTTTCCGAATTATTGGATGACATATATAGGACTTGTCTAGATGTATGGTTAGGATGTCCCTGTCGTATAAGACCCGAATCGGAAGGGCATTGAGACCGAACGACCCGTGGTAGTGTATGGTTTGATGGGCGCTCTAGGCCGGTAACCAATCCGGTAGGGGACATAAACCATGCTACAGATACCCGAAAGGGGCCATTTATTGGTAGGGTTGCAAATAGCTAGACTTGGGCTCACGGGCGCTCAAGACCGGTAACCAATCCGTGAGAGGACGTGAGAGCTTCCCGTTTACTATTTGTGGATGACCAATACGGTTGATGAGTCCGTAATCTGGGATTACGCTGACTCTAGTGTGAAGGATACCGGAAAGGATCGCCAGGGGCGAGGAATGGACGTATCTGGATTTGACTTAATACGACTGAGTAGATGACTTGCATTGGGCTAGGCTTCGCCGTGACATGCGCCAATACTTATACCAATGGTGATGTGAGAGAGTGGTGACTAAATCCCCAACCATGGTTTTGATGCGGACTTTACCCAATTACCCCGGCAGACCCAAGATATCATGTATGATTGAGGGGGAGTGATAGACGACCCAAAGAAGTATGGTGCTATGACTTAAAGCATGTCTACCATAGAGACTAACATACATAGAGTTAGAATCATAATTGCATCATGTGTTTCATATCATATTGCATCATGCTATGTTTTGTATCATGTATCTATGTTATTGTGGAATAACTTGCCTTGCTGAGTTCTTTTGAACTCACTCCTTTTTGCAACATTTTTGTTAGACTCTACTGCAGGTACCACCACTGTTGACTATGATGGTCAACACTTTGAAGACCAAGTTGATGACCCGTACCCCACTGGTCACGGTGTACAAGTTGATAAAGACTAGTAGTCCGAGATTGGGACTTATCTGGAGCAGTTCGGCCTTTGCACTTGTGTGCTAGTGTTGGGATATCGTCCCATTTTCTTTTTAACCTTTTAGTTAATTTGTTGAGATCGTAGTTTAGTCTGTTCCCTTGTCATGTTGGGAACCGGTTGTAACCCTTAATTTTAGTCGATCTACCTTCCACTATTATTATAGGATGGGTTTCCTCCCTCCTTTTCACACTTTGACTATTTGTCCTATTTGTACCATTTCCGCACTCTGATATTATTTGTGAAACCTTCTGAGATCTTTTCTAGACTTTTATTATTAAATTATTTGAATACAAGGAATTGTTCTTGCTTTTGATTATATTATTGTGCTAAGTGGCTATGATCGTTCCTAAACTTGATCGGCGGGACCATGATTCACTCCCCGGGTAATCAAAAAAAAAACCCCCCCCCTCCCTTATATCCCCGGATGCCACCACCCCCCCTCCCCCCCTCCCCCCCCCCCCCCCCCCCCCCCCCCAAAAAAAATAGTTTGCCCCCTCCCACCCCCCCAATCCCCCCCAGAAGGAAACCACACCCCTCCCCCGGGCCCCCTTAACCCCACCCCCCCGACCGATTCCCTTTTCGGTAGGAAACTTCATCTTCATGTGTCTTAGAGAGACTATTGCACCCAGCTTTGTTAAGGAAGGTCTGCCAAGAATAACATTATAAGCGGGAAGGTCCCGAACGACTAGGAAATTTACTCGAATAGTTGCTTCCTTCGGGAAATTTCCCACCAAAAGGTATAGCTGGATCGATCCTTCGGCCACGGATGATGACCCAGCGAAGCCATAAAGATGTGTTGATGATGGCTTTAATAAATCTTCCACAATTTTCAGCTTTTAGTAAGCTTTGTAAGATAGGATGTCGGCCGAGGATCCTGTATCTACTAGGACCCTATGTACTTCTCGCCATCCTATCTCCACTTTTATTACTATGGCATCATCGTGAGGTTTGCATACATCCCCGTTCGTCCTCCTCACTGAATGTGATAGGATTTTCTTCCAATTTCTTGCACTTTTGGGACTCTCCCTAACCCACAAACTTGGATCTTGCCTTCAGTTTCCTTAACGACTCGAGTTCAGTTCCCCCAAATATCGTTAGAATAGGGGATCGACTAGGTCCTGCTACTTCTTTACCCTTTTTTAACCTTAGAGCTTCTGCCCGATGCTCTCTACTTCTTGAACGATCCCTCTTCTCAGCGACCGTTCTCTGTTCATTTTCTCGACCCTTGACAAAGCTAGCTAGGTGACCCTGATTTATTAATCTCTTGATATCAGCCTTCAGGTGTCTACATTCATTTGTGTAGTGCCCGTAATCCTTGTGAAAGCGGCAATATTTCTCCATGTTCTTTTCTCCCGTCTTCGTTAATATTTTTTACGGCCATTTCAAAATATCTTGGTTCTTGATTTGCATCAAGATTTTCAAACGTGGAGTGTTCAAGGGTGTGTAATCCATCTTGATCGGGAGAGCGCCGTCTCCAAGTCAATCATGGCTTTCTAGCCCAATCGAAGACGGGCTGCTTCTGTTTTTGGCTTCGTTCATGAGCCTTCTGCTCTTTGCCGAGCGTTTTTGGCTCTCCTTGACATGCGTTGAGTATTTCTGTCACTTCTGCTTTCTTTTGGCACCGTTGCACCAATTTTGAATAGGTGGTAAGCATGTCTTGAAGTAGTAATTCCAGTAACTTTCTGTCTGTGAGTCCAGTAAACAGAGCAGTTTTGGCCACCTGTTCGTCCAAGTTTTCAATCTCCATGGTGACTTTATTGAATCTCTTCAAATATTCCCAAATCGATTCATTCTTTCCTTGCTTGATCGTGAACAAGGTTTCCTCCGTCTTTTTTATTTGAATGCCGCTTTGGAATCGACCTATAAATTTTCTGGCCAATTCCTCAAAATCGACGATTCTTCCAAAAGGGAGGTTCGAGAACCACTTCTGGGCTGCTCCAGTCAAGGAGGAACCGAATACTCGACAGAGAATTTCATCGGAATTTCCCGCCACCGCCATAGTTTGTTGGTAGTAACTAATATGGGCGATGGGATCTCCCGATCCGTCAAACGACGTAAAAGTTGGGAGTCGAAAGTTATGTGGAAACTCGAATTCGGCAATAGCCTCCACGAACGGAGTTTTCCGATGACCGAATAGAATAGATGTCATCGGTTCTTCGCCCTCGGGAAAGTTGTCCCAATCTTTGATTGATATTAGCTAGCTCTCGATCAATATGCAATGGTCGTCCGTTGTCTACGCGAACGGTTCCTCGACCCGAATGTCTGGAGGTTGGGGAATGCGTGCGAACCCCCCTTGGCAATCTTGTTTATCCGGTTCGGCTACCTTGTAGCTTGTCGTACCGGTCATCCCTCATGGGTATTTCCCTAGTTCTTAATCCTTGGGCTCGCCTCTGAGCATCTCTCTGAGCTTTTTGGCCAAAATTTTGGCCTACGGTTGGTTGTCTATCCCTTTCGTTGGAAAGTGCTCATATGAGAGGTATTCGCTCATCTGCTTCTCCCGCACATCTTCTGGCCTCCGCTTGATCAGGAGCCTAAGGAGCAACTACCTGCCTGACCAATGTGCGGAGCATCTCCTACATCTCTAGGAATTGAACCTGCATTTGATCCATTTGTTGTTGAAGAGGATTCGGATGGTTTTTATGTTCGTTACCATCTACTCCTCCATCTCCACGAACTTCTCGAGGTTGGCTTCCTTCAGGAGGTTGGATGTTTGCTATTCGCTAAGTCGCCGCAGCCGTTGCCGATCTAGTTACCATGACTTCTTGAAGCGTTTCCCACAGACGGCGCCAAATGATGTGTCCCGAAATTGTTAAGCCTCCGGATCTCCTGACGATGGCCTGCAAAATAGTTAGACGTGGCCCGACCGTTGAGGTCGGGAGGCCACCTCCGAAGCTTAAGTCAGTTGCTGAACTTATCCCAAAAAGCTCTGGCTAGTTGCAGAGCATAAACTTGAATGAAAATAGTAGGGAAACGATTCAGATATCTCTGGGTTGAGTAGATCACCAGTTTATATAGACTTTACCTCCAATTCTCGATCGTTGGGTGAATTCTCAATCTCTTTAGGTGGCTGTCAGATCATAGGGTTTTACCCTAGATATTTGGTGGTGCTAGTAGTTACCGATCTCAGCACGATTCCCTCTCCGCCTTGACGATAGTTGCTTCCTACAAGTCAGCTTCGCCTACTGCAAGATTCGGGAGGTTGTTCGTGACTGGTATAACACAAGCGCAACGCCCTCTCGATCGTTTTAGATTACGTTATGGTGGGTTCCGATCGTGGTCCAACTAGAACGAAGGGTGTGAACCTGGTTCAATGGGTTCAGTGCAATTTTCCTCGTATCAAACCATATATGAAGTTGCAGAAAAAATATTAGGTAGAGGAGGCAAGTAATGTATCCCATATATATAACTTAGTAATTAATTAGTTTCCAGATTTGTGTATAAAATTATTAATAGATCTTATAATACTTTGTCTATAAATTCAAGTAAAAAAGTTCCAATATTTGGTAAAACTAAACAAAATTAGGTTGCTATCAATCAAATAATCCCATCCTAAATCATACTCGTAGGTAGCCATTAGTCATAAGGTTGTTTGTTATATCATAAATGCAAATAATATTTTTAACTATAATGTGAAGTAGTGAAACAAACAGAAAGAAATGTTTAGAATTGTGATGTTTATTAAAAATGTTAATCACATGAGGCATTTTAAGATTTTTTTTTTTTGCTAGTAAATTAGAACTATTTTGTTTATTAACATATTATGCATGATTGAGAACAATAAATGTAGAATCCACAAAGATAATCCGGAATGTTTCAGGCTATTTTCATTTTCTCTAGTTATGTTTCTCCAGTTATCTTTTTTTATTTTTAATCATTTAAAAAAAAAAAAAGTTTGAGACATTGGAGGCAATTGAAATACTACCAATAAAAGAAAATTTCTGGTAATTTTATTTTATAATTTCATAACAATGTAACTAAATTAGGGTACTTATTAGTTAACGGATATCAAATCCTTTGATTACAATATTTTATATCTTCAATATACATAGTTTTTGGCACATTTTTTTTAATTTAAATTATAATGTTGAAGTATTATTACATTAGAATAAATTGTAACGTTACGTTTTCGTAATTGGAGTAACGTTGTACCGATATTATTATTGTATTAGATTAATATAATAAATTATTTAAATACATTTAGATGGTCTTTTTAATGTTTGTTAGTATTTATAGTTTTGGTTGAAAAATCAAGCATCTATTTTTTTTTCTCTTTCATCGTAATTTGAAATTAGGTTATCCTATCCCAAGAATTCCCTATGTTGTGAGATCCCCTAGATTTTTGACCCATTACCATTGGTTCCAGGAGCGCGAACACGGAGTACAAGACAACTCTAGACCATACGAGTTGAGCCTAGGTTGATGATCAAGATGAAGACCCGATCATTCTAATGGATTTCAAGAGGAGAGAAGGTCAGAAAGACATAAAAAAGAGATTTTGGCATGCCCATAAACCAATGTTAGAAGACTCGAAATTTGAGGTAAATTATATCATTCATCAGCCCTTGAAAGGACCTTTTTACCCTCCGAAGCTTGTCGTACTTTCTCATAAATGAGATATAGGGCCGGTTAGTCGGAGGCATTCGACTGGCTAGGTCGACCGCTGCTGCCTAGTTTCGGGGTAGATTCAGATTTTCGGATTTAAAACCCTATTTTATGTTTTTCCAACTCTACAGATGCATTGTTTATGCTAAAGGGAGGATGAGAACATGAGAGAGAATGAGAGCTCGTTCTTGTGAAACTTCTTCATTCCTTTGGTGGTGCCGAAGTGCAAGCTACAAAGGAAATCGCACGATAAGGTATGAGAACTCTAAAACCCTCTTACAACTTCTCTTTTGATGCATTTATGATGAAATCTTTGCATTGTTGTGGTGGTTATTGTTGTTCGGCAACATTGAATGCTTATTATTGCCCTATTAAAGTTCCCCAACCTTTATGAGAGATGGTTATTGCAATCCCTTGCATTTGAAACCGATTCGAACCTCTCTGAGATGCTCGCAGGCAGACATGAAGAGCCCAAATTGGGGTTTTCACTTGGGATGTTTGAAAGGCAGTTTGGGGACTGTAATGCCGTCAAATTGAAGACTCCAAAGTCTCGTTGCAAGTTGATTTCGAATCGGGGCTGAAATCCGCCAAAGTGGTCGAAGCCCTAGATTGGGCGGTCGACCACTGGTCAACCGGCCTTGTGTGGCTCAACCCTCACCCCTTGTTTCGGGTGTTTGTCTTATCCCTCTTTGACCCCAAATGATCCCCAATTGTTGTTCATTCAATTTTTTCTTGTTTCTAAGGTTATTTTGAGTCAATTGCACTTTATTTTGTGGATTTCTTTGGAACTTGGAGATTGATATTAGCTTGGAAGGTGAGGAAAATACTTAACTGTATCTTATATGATTAATGGTGTTATTTGAATATTCATTATTTTGATATATTGTATTATATTATAATTGTGTGTGACTTTTCGCGAATTGAAGGTAAGATCATTATGTTTGTTTCTACTTTCAAATTTTATGAATTATGATATGTGAATAATGTGAATGTGTGGATTGGATTGTGCTACTTTGCCCTCTTGCAATCCCTTGCATTTGAAAATTTTTGACTCAGGTTTGAAAATTTTATCATGATTATGGATTTACCGAAGACCACTGATGAATACTTAACCTATGATTGTTGAATTGCAGGGATTTGCTGGATGCTAGAGACTAGAAACTATAGTAGTCTGGTAGAGACAGAAGGTCTGAGTACAGATTGAATTTGAGAATTTGCAGATAACTTTTTACACCAACGATCATCTAGCTTCTAGAGATTGTCCTTTTTTTCTTTGTCAAATTTTTGGTAGTCATCAAGTGTAAATACCTTTTTAGATAGAGAATTCTACCGTTACTTAAATTTTTTGCAACTTGAAAATTGCATTTTGTGTTTGATGTGGCTTTCTAAAATCAAAGATTTTGTTTTGTTGGCATGTCCTTCGATTTAAAGAATTGTTGTTGGTGTCAAGCGTACTTGTATTAAAGCTACCTATGCAGGGTATTACATCCAGAAATTCATGTTTGATTTTTTTGGTAGATCTACTGATATGAGTTTTGAGTTTGTTTACCAAAAAAAAATAAAAATAAAAAAATAAATAAGACTTTTGAGTTTTGAGTTCATGAAACCCTTGACTGTAGAGGGTGGGAAGACCGACAATTTCAAAAGGTCAGATTAAATGAAATCGCATGAGAATTTATTTTTAATTATTTAAAAATTTTTTTTTTGGGAAAAAGATAATGCATGCCTAGACTCTTTTGCAAACCGACCATATATGGGCACCATGGTTTCGTCATTAGCTATGAAGGTGATTTTTTTTTTTCTTTTTTCTTTTGGGTTGTGTGTGTGAAAGTCGCATATTTAATAAGTTAAATGATGGTATTACAAATACAATGTTGTGGCTTTTTTTGGTAAGATGATATTAGGGTTTTTCATCTGTTTTCTTCTAATTCATCACACTTCAATTTCCATGGAGACACTTTTAAGCCAATTCCATGGAGACATTCTTAGGCAATCATGCAAAATAAATATAAATAAGTTGCTATCATTTCGCACTATGAGCTATCATAGTGAGGGAAACTATGAGTTGAATCTAGTACTTTGAACTGGTCGAGAACATGATGAAAAGCCAAATTGATTGCCATTAATTTTGATTTCTATGCTTTCAACATTTGGGGATGGAATGATTTTACAATATGATGAAGGAATGTCAGAGAAAAACCAAAATGCATTTTCATTTAAGGAGCAAGTCATCTTTCTTCTATGAAAGAGAGAAAATAGGAAGACGAAAGTTGAAGAGAAAAAGAGGTTTTCATTTACGGTAGCTACGGCTGTACGTTGCAAGCCATTATGATCATGCCACGTGTAAAAGTTTGGATCTAACTATTATAAATGAAAATGCGGAGCTGTAGGTGTAAATAACTATTTTTTAAATTATATTCAAAACCATTTAATTTTCTAAATTTTCAATTTTACATCGAAGACTCTAATCATGTTAACTAGAGATTTCCGGGCCTAATGGAACAGTAAGGTTAGTTTTAAGGATAAGAATGTCTAAAGGGGAGGATTAAGAGTCATTGTTTTGGCTAATTTTATAAACCCAAAATTGATTTTAGTAAATTTTACTAATCGAACATTGAGTGACTAATTTTGTAAAAGAAAATCTAGAAATAGCTCATCATCTAATTTTTTCTTTAAAAATCTAAATTCAAATCATTATATTTACTAAGTAAAAAAAGTGCAACGCTTCCAAATGTCTCTTCCTAATTTCTCTTTCTTTAGGTTGAAAGAGGAAGGTTGTTTAGGGTTTAGGAGTAGATGGGATGCAGAAGCAGCCAAAGTATCTTACTTTATTCCTGTCATTAGCGAATGCCTTTCAGTTATATTAGTTTTAAAATTTCAAAAATTCAATCTTTAAAATTTTAAATGTAATTGATCACTTCAAACTTTAATCTTTCGGTATAACATAGTTTTCCAAGTTGACTAGTAAACTACCAAATTAGTAATAGATCTTATAATACTTTGTCTATAATTCAAGTAAAGTTCCAATATTTGGTAAAACTTAACAAAATTAGGTTGTTATTAATCAAATAATCTCATCCTAAATCATACTGGTAGGTGGCCATTAGTCATAAGGTTGTTTGTTATATCATAAATGCAAACAAATTTTTAATTATAAAGTGAAGTAGTGAAACAAACAGAAAGAAATGTTTAAAATTGTGATGTTTATTAAAAATGTTAATCACATGAGGCATTTTAAGAATATTTTATTTTTTTTTATTGCATAATTGCATGTAAATAAGAACTATTTTGTTTAGTACCACACTATGCATGATTGAGAACAATAAATGTAAAATCGGCAAAGATAATTCAGAATGTTTGTGGCTATTTTCATTTTCTCTAGTTATTTTTTTTTTTTTTTTTTTAATTCATTTTTAAAAGAATAAGTTTGAGACACCGGAGGCAATTGAAATACTACGAATATAAGAAAATTTCAGGTAATTATTTTTTTAATAATTTCATAATAATAGAACTAAATTAGAGTACTTATTAGTTAATGGATATCCAAATCCTTCTATTACAATATTTTATATCTTCAATATATATGGTTTTTGCATTTTTTAAAAATTTTAAATGACAATGTTGAAGTATTATTACATTAGAATTAAGGGTAATTTTCATCTGGACCCTAAGGTTTGGTCCAAGTCACTTTTAGTCCAATTTAAAATTTCTTTTGCATATGGCTCCGTTGTGGTTTCAAGAAACGATTAAATAAGGACAAGCTTAACAAAAACTGTTAGTTTAATAATTTTTGTGACAAAAATACCCTCTCTCTTTTTTTTTAATGTTTTCTTTCTTTTATAGATAGTTAAACCGTCCCACAAGAAAAGAAGGATTCCGGGAGGGTTGACGGGTATTGATCTCATCTCATGGTTGGCTGAGAACTGACAAGATCAATGGGGAGAGAAGGAGACACAAAGTGAATAAATTAAATTCCAACGCCAGGTATCCGGCACCAAACTACAATTTTGCTTTCAAACTTTTCCTTCAGATTCGACGAATCCTTATTGGTGCAATCTTCTCCGCCAATTGTTATTTATTTCTTAATCTCTCATTCACCGGTAAACACTACAAAAACTCTAGATTTAGAGTAAAGTTGTACCGATGTTATAATTGTATTAGATTAATATAATAAAGGGATAATTACTATTGCCCCTGTAGTTTGATTTTATTACTAATAAAACCCTGTTCTTTACGAAATTACTGTTGCCCCCTTCCTTATAATAGTGTTAAGTAGCCGTTAAGTTTGAATATGTAATGTCTAATTTGCCCTTCATTAAATCAAGAAATCAAAAGACGATGCTACCTCATTAATAAAAACTAGATTAAATGTTAATTTTACCCTAAACTTCATTTATTTTGAATTAATGAACAAAATCCAAATCGGATTTGGTTCCCACCTTCACTAAACTTCATTTATTTTTAATTCATTTATTTTGAATTAAAGAAATAGGCAAAATCCAAATCCGATTTGTTTTCCCACCTTCACTACACTTCATTTATTTTGAATTAAAGAAATGAGAAAAATCCAAATCCAACTTGGTTTCCCACCGTCAATAAACTTCATTTATTTTGAAAATATTTTAGGTGATATTCAATTTCCAATTTTAGTTGAATTCGATTTTCTTTCCTCTTCGGTTTCTATTTGAATTTTATTCAATCATTCTTTCTTTATTTGGTGTTTTTTTTTTAGAATAAAACGGATTATAGTTACTTTTTTCTCCACAATTAATTAAGGGTACTACTGTAACTTGACAAAATGGTAAATAAGTAAAGAGATAAGTATAAGGGTATTTTGGGGTTTTTGAAAAAATATAAAGATGCCATATCATCAATAACCTAACGGAACTTAACAGAAGGGGGGCAATAGTAATTGTAGACAAAGTTAAATGTTGAATTAGTAATTTTTAAAAGTACAGGGGATACAATAGTAATAAAATCAAAGTACAAGGGGCCAATAGTAATTATCCCTATAATAAATTATTTAAATAGATTTAGATGGTTTTTTTTAGTGCTTGTTAGTATTTGTTAGTATTTCTAGTTTTGGTTGAAAAATCAGGCATCTATTTTTTCTCTTTCAATGTAATATGAAAGTAGGTTATCCTATCCAAGAATTTCATATGTTAGCTATGAGATCCCTAGGATTTTTTTTTACCCTTTACCATTGGTTCCAGGACCGCGAACTAGGAGTACAAGTAAGCGACAACTCTAGACCAAACGAGTTGAGCCCGAGTGTTCGAAAATAGAACCTATGGAGGTTAATGACTACAATGAAGACCCAATCACTCTAATGGATTTCAAGAGGAGAGAGAAAATCAGTCTAGAAGGCATATAAAGGAGGTTTTGACATGCCCATAAACCAATGTTAGAGAACTCGAAATTCGAGGTAAACTATACCATTGATCAACCCTTGAAAAGACCTTTTTACCCTTCAAAGCCTGTCGTAATCGGCTTTCTCATGAATAAGATATAGGGCTGGTTGGTCGGAGGCGGTCGACGGGCTAGAATGACCGCCGCTGCCTAGTTTCGGGTTAGATTCTGAATTTCGGGTTTAAAACCTTATTTTATGTTTCTCTAATTCTACAAACGCATTGTTTATACTAGAGGGAGGCGGAGAACCTAGGAGAGAAGGAGAGCTTGTGATTGTGAAGCTTCTTCATTTCTTTGGTGGTGCCAAAGTCCGAGATACAAAGGAAATCGCGTGATAAGGTAAGGGGACTCTAAAACCCTCTTTGCAACTTCTATTTTGATGCATTTATGATGAGATCTTTGCATTGTTGTGGTGGTTATTGTTGTTCACCAAAATTGAATGCTTATTATTGCCCTACTAATGTTCCCCAACCTTTGTGAGAGTTGGTTTTTGCTATCCTTTGCATTTGAAACCAATTCGAACCTCTCTGAGACACCCGCAAGCAGACACGAAGAGCTCAAATTGGGGGTTTTTGTTTGGGAACCAATTGGGATGTTTGAAAGGTAGTTTGGGGATCCTAATGCTATCAAATTGAAGACTCCAAAGTCTCATTGCAAGTTGATATTGACTCGGGGCGGAAATCCACCAAAGTGGTCGAAACCCTAGACTGGGTGATCAACTAGGGGTGGGCGACCGACCCTTGTGGCTCAACCCTCCGCCCCCTGTTTAGGGTGCTTGCTTAACCCTCTTTGACCCAGAGACAATCCCCGATTGCTGCTCATTCAATTTCTTGTGTTTCTAAGGTTATTTTGGGTCAATTGCACTCTATTTTGTGGATTTCATTGGAACTTGGAGATTGATGTTAGCTTGGAAGGTGAGGAAAATACTTAACCATATATTGTATGATTAATGGTGTTATTTGAATCTTCACAATTTGGATATCTTGTATTCTATTATTACTCTGTGTGTGACTTTGCACAAACGAAAGGTAAGATCATTATGTTTGTTTCTACTTTCAAATTTTATGATTTATGATATGAGAATGATGTCAATGTGTGGATTGGATTGTGTGGCTTTGCCATCTTGTATTTATATGCCAACTAAGGTTGTGGGTTCGTCATTACCCCTTGGTGACCCTATATATATATGCACTTAGAGACCTAAGTACATGAATACTAGGTGTCTAGGGGTGTTGGCTTGGTAACCCCATGAATGCTACTACCCTTCCGATAGGGGTATTGAAGCTAGTTAATCTGTGATGTCATTGGCTAGGTCTTGTGAGCAACAAGTAGGTCCACTGCCATCTTGAGATGGTAAGGCTGCATATGTATAGAGTTTGGGCTTGTATCACTTTTAGCACGATGTGCGATTTTTGTGGGGAAGTCACGAGAGCGTTTGCCTATACATATGTGGATGACCATAGGGTTGAGAAATGGAATCCAACAGATGCCTCCCCTTGAGGATCCCATTTCTAGGTGGAGAAGGATATCGGACCAATAGATGCCTCCCATTGAGGAATGATATTTGAACCATATGTAGTACGAGACTGTATGATCATGCATTGGGCCTAGAGTTATCCTTGACACGCACCAGTTCTCCTACCAAATGGTGATGTGAGAGAGTGATGACCTGTATCCCCAGCCATAGATTGATGTTACTTGACCCAACAATTGTAGAGAACCCAATAAACGTCTCTTGTTGAGGGAGAGTGATTGAGACCGCCCAAAGGAGGCTGGTGTATAGCTTAATGCATGTCTACCATAGAGACTTCATGATTAGAGTTAGAAGCATGATTGCGTATTCATTTAATTATTCATCTTATTATTATAATTCATATATGTTCGACGTGGGGTATTGTGAATGGATGCTTGATATGTAGTTGAGTTGACCTCAATGAGTTCTGTTGAACTCATTCCTTTTATGTGTACGTTCTTTTAGATTTCATTGCAGTTAATGAGGACCCCATTTACCTTGAGAGTCCACCGCCGTATGAGTCCTAAGAGGGACCCACGACAGAGGACATGGAACAACTTGGAGAATCGTGTGCCTATTTGGATTGTGCCTACGGAGTCCAGCCATTCTGAGGCATTGGAGACATCATATGATTTCATAGTTGCCCTTGTATCTTTGTGCTTTATCTTTCTCACCCAACCAATAGGCGATGGCGCTACTTAACTTTTGGAAATTCTCAAGATAATAGACTTCCATTGTTAACTATTCATTTCCTTTAACTTTGATGATTAGATTGATTAACATTAGTTAATGATTCACTTTAAATTCATGGATAATTGTAATAACATTTTGCTTACGTGATTAGTACTCTTTACTTTAATTTATTCTTGTCCTTCTATTATGATATGTTCTATGGTAGTATGAATTTGGCACTGAACCTTGGTCTTGTAGTGTATCACTCCCATGGGTATTTGGGTATGATTAGATCCGGCTGGGTGGGGGTGTGACAGAAGTTGGTATCAAAGCCTTCATTCACTTACAAATCCTAACTCTTATATGATGTAGTAAGGGCATCTTGAGTCATCAATCCATAAATGATTCTATAGAACTTGAAGTGAATAATAAGCTAAACATGAACTTGAATAATTAAAATAATATACAATAATCATATCAAATCCAAAGTCATAAGGTGAGAATAAATAAACAAGCATAAGCTACAATAATAAATATATAAAGTGATAAAAGTGCATAAGTCTTAAAATATTACAACCCCATATAAAGTGTAAAAACATGAACAAACTTGCATAATCAGTACATAATGCATGTCCATAAATAAAACAAACTGAGTTGAGTAACTCGAGGATCAACCAAGAACCAAAACACTAGTACTCTAGAGGTGGTGGAGGTGGAGGCATGTACTAACGTAGGAAGTTCTCCCAATGGATGACATGATCCTGAACGTCCCTCATCCGTCAGAACATATCCTGCTGGAGGGTCTCGATCTCCACAATCTAATGTGCCACATGATGCTAGCTAGTCTTGATCCTCCCTAGTGAAGCCAAGAGCATCACCCATTGTGAGGGATTGATTGTGAAAGCGGAAGATGCTAGTGGATCCTTCCTAGTGCGGGAAGACTCTCCATCTTCCATATGACTCTCATGTGATGCATTCCTCCGTATCTGGTTCTCCTCACCATCTGTTGATAATATAGGAGAGTTGGGCCCATCTTGAATGCCCATCTTTGAGAAAAGTCTCCTCCCTATACTGTCTCCCATGCCCTCTTGTACCTCCATAGTGTAACAAGCCCCTGTATTTCTAACTCGAACCATATTGTAGGACCGAGTACTTGAAGTTCCAGCCGGAAGAAACTGTGGGCTATCCGGATTGAAGCCCATGATCCAAACTCTGAACCCATGGATCTGGATACTGCCGGTGAAGAACTGCCTTACTAGGAACCCAAAGAAGTTCCAATGAAATCTAGATGGATTGGGCAGATGGATTTCTAGCCTGAGTTAAGTCAAGTTTGAAGATGTTAAGGATCAAGGTAAGAGCCCCCCCCCCCCCACGTGTTGGTTTAAGTTAAATTGGTGTTGGGGATCAACCGAAGAGCAAGGCACGCAAGTATTGAAAAATACTAGGGGGCAATTGCTCAAGTCGGTTGATTGACCCAACCAACCACACTAAGCGACCGGTTAGTTTGGTTGCTGGATTTAAACCTTGTTTTACCCCCGACCCTCTATAAATAGTCATCCATGACCTAATTTCACATTATTATATTCGTGGAGGCTGTTGTGGATGGTGGGGAGACTGTGTACACGTGGTTGGTGGTTAAGAATCCTCGATACACAAAGAAGGCTTGGATCTCTCTTTGACTTTCAGATCTTTTAGAGGTTAGTTAAGCACACTATCGTTTTACTTGAATTCTATATTGTCAAAGAGTTGTTCCTCCCTCTAAAATTTTGTAGTGGTGAGTTGGAATGTTTAGAGTCCTTCCCATCAATGATCTCGATTAGATCACACCCGAAGATGGATTCTTTTATCTAGATCAAGGGCTGATTTTGTCAAAAAAGATGAAGTGGATTTTAGATCTTTCTTCTTCTGTGATCTGGAGTGTGGTGACCTCTCTAAAGTTCTAAGGACAAAATTTGGATTTGAATCACCCCAAAATCAGATCGAGGGTGGGTGATCAAAAGTCTGAATTTCAAACTAAGAATTTTGCCCGGAGAGGGGCGATCACTTAGGGCGGTCAATTGACCCACCCAACTCCCCAAGCGATCGGCTGGGTCACAGTGGCTATGTCTATGTTGTGTTTGCTCTGTTTGGATCTCAAACTTTAATGTAAATTCTTAACCCTAATTTAGGTGATCTCTAAGGTTTGTGGGAGTGATTATTTGAGAGACGTAATATGCTTTTCTGTGATATTTTTGCTTAGACAGGTAAGGTTACAATTGCATATATGATTGACAGATGATATGATTAATTGTTTATCACTTTGAACATGTATGTAGTCTTATAACCTTCTGTAACAATTGTCAAATATGATTACTTGATGATGACATGTTGTGGACGATGTTAGATGTATTTGATTTATTATTGGATATGGAATGATGTGTTTGGTGGACTGTAATTGAGGGTTATCCTTGCTGGGTATTCTTAGCTTGGGATATCAGGGACTATGGTATGTGACACTATTCTCTGATGCCCCTAGCACTATTGTGGTTGTTGGATTACATACTTGGGAGGTTCCGATTGGACGGTTAGGTAACCATACATGCTAATACCCTCCCTTTTGGCAAGGGTATTGAGAGCTGAATGACCCGTGATATTGGTGACATGACTTTGCTTCATCCTACAATAGTAGCCAGTCCATGGAGACTCAATGGTCCACTATTGCTCATGCAATGGTAGGGTTGCATATGTTAGGGTTGGGCTTGTGGGTGCCCAATAAGCAGCTTGGGAGTCTTGAGGGGACATGAGAGCATTCCCCCAACAATATGTAGATGACCATAGGGTTAGGGAATGGAGTCCAATAGAGATAATCAGTTTATGAAGATTCTCATTCCTAGGTGGAGAAAGATATTGAACCGAGTTGGTTGGTGCCATAGGAGAGGTATCTAGACCACATGTAGTTACCATAGGACCTTGCATTTCTTGGGTTAGAATCCCTGACATGTGCCAGTACTCATGCCAATGGTTGTGGTGAGAGATGTAGACCTAAACCCCAGTTATGGTTGATTGACAAGGACTGTACCCCTTGCCCGAGATCCCAATAAAGGTAGCTAGTCTGTGAGGGATCAGAGTGACGAGACCTACCCAAAGGAGGGCTGGTGTTATACCTTAAAGCATGTCCGCCTTATTAGAGACTTGCATGGTTAGCTACTAGATATATGATGCATCCATATTGTTGCATATCATCTTTTCATTATTATTGTTGCTATGTTCATGATGTTGATGTGTATATGGGATTGTTGCCTTACTGAGTTCATTAGAGATCATTATTTGTAGATTATCTCTATTTTCTTTAGATAATTATACAGATGTGGGAGAAGTTCCGTATGTGTGGAAGAACCCTAATGAAGAGACTATGGAGATGTCAAATGAGAATTGGTGTTGCACAACACAAAGCCTCTCTGGGTGCATGGAGTGCTCTTATAGCACCTATTGATGGCAAGATGATTCAAATGGTTTGTCATTTGGATATGTCAATGAGAGAGGGTTTTATGAAACCTTTTATCTAGAGATTACAAGAGAAATGTGCCAGTCATGAGAAAGACAAGAACGATGATTAGATTATGAAATTTTCTTTTCTTCCATTGAAACACTCTTTCAGATACATTTATTTGATTAATTCTTTGGATTACACTTGTTACCTTTTATTTTGGATACTTTGTTTCCTTTACATTAATTATTGAATTGTTCATTGCTCTTGATTTGGTATTGTGTGCATTTATTATTATTGATGGCTAAACCGTGGATCTTGTGACTATGGATTGCACCCATGAGTTGTCGGGTTGGATTGATACCAGTGGGTGGAGAGTGATACTCAATGTCGCTAAAGTCCACCCTAAAGTGCTTGAAGATGCGGGTCAAGAGTTGCTCGAATCCAAGGTTCGCCACTACAGGATTCTCAACCCTATAGATCATCGCCCATTGAATGATGTAGGGGAGATCAATGGGGTATCCCACATATGTAGTGAGGTAACGAAGTCCTGCATCACAAAGATCTTGTCTTGGTGCCCACCCTTGGGAATGATGTTTTGGCTCATGATGCGATAAATGAGTCGGGGAGAAGGGAGCATATTCCTACCTTAGCGCATGTGATCACACTTACGATTGCACGGCATGGTAAAGATCAACAAACACTCAGTGTAGTGGATGGACTCATCTCCACCCCTAGGTGGAATCCGTCTTTGCTCACTAGGGACATAAGGTACACCCAAAATACCCACAAGAGACTCCGTGGTAAAGTGAATAAAAGTACCTCACACTCGAGATCGAATAGATAACAGTGTCCCCTCCGATGACCTCATCCTCTAGGAAGGTCAAGTTGCTATAGAAAATAGCGGATCATCTAGGGATAGGCTGACTCATCAAGATCCAACATACAACTCTAGCCTAGCACCCCAAATATCTCTACGATCTAAAATGGAGCCACGGAGTGAGGCTCTACAAACCTGCCATATTTGATTGGTCTGTCTCTAAAGAAGTGGTTATATAGAAACTTGACCTCTATAGTGTCGAATAGGTCATGACGTTGTACTCCTTGCCCACGCCCCTGACCTACACTACGACCACCTATGTGGGCCCACCCCCTCTACCACGCTGAGCCATCTAAATTTTAAGAGGAAATCATGGAAAAAATATTATAATAAGAAAAGTGAATTAGGAATGAATAGTGTTTTGTGTAAAAATCGATAGATGGAGCGAATGAGATGTAGATCTAACAAGGATGTTGTGAATAGGGTGAATCTACAAAAAATACTAAACTTTTTACTGGCGGAAGTGCGGAAAAAATTTCAAATATAGCATGGATCTAAGCAAAATGGTATAGAAAGGAAGCGTACTTGTGGTTTCATAAGGAAGCGTACTTGTGGTTTCATAGAGAAAATGCTGTTAGATCTCGCCATAGGGTGCCGCATAGAGCAAGAATCATCAAGAAAATGCATTAGAACCCCTCCTCAGAGCAAGGGAGCCAAGAAAACAAGAGAAAGTGGCCAAAAAGAGGAGGGGCGATCACTTGACCATCGCCCATGCGCTGCGCGGGTCTTGCTTGTCAACCAGATCGGCCCCTTTTTGGGGTGGGTCAACTGGACTAGGCCCACCTGGTCTAGAATCAGCCGACTTAGCCTATTTTTGGCAGAGTCAATTGGGGGTGGTTGACCAACCGATTGACCAGCCGGGTCAACTAGTCATTGTTGATGGGCAATCGACTAGCTAGTCTACCGCTCATCCTCTCTAGTTTTCCCGAAAACTCCAGAATATTGGTGATCAATTGGAACCCGACCGATCCGTTTTCTAAGAAAAATTTTGAGTTCTAGAAGTTCCAATGAGGTGGCAGTCGACTGGGCCCACTCGAACAGGCCCAATATAAGTCAATTTTGGGCAATTTTTGGTGTTTCAAATGATTTCTATGCATGTATATGGTTCAAATGGATTGTTTGCTTGGATTTGATGCAAAATAATGGGTGTTTTGAGCTTGTGTTTTATGAGTTGAAGAATCATGGAATTTTATGGTTGTGCCAAGATTGTTAACTTAAGAAACTGAAATGTTGGGAATGGTAATGCTAGCAGTTCCAGTCATACAAAAGTACCACCCCCTCCTCAAGATGGTGATCTACCTAATGCACCACTGGTGGTCACAACCAAAGATGTGTTGAACGTCATGACCAACATGATGCAAAAACAACAATCACATATCAAGACACTCATGCAAGGGTAGCTAGCCATTAATCAAGGGAATTGGAATCCACCTCATGTTAATGGAGTCAAGACCTCCACTCAAGGAGGGAATGATGGGATCTACGGTTTGGGACCCCACACCAAACTAATGGAGCATTTCCTCAAGCTCCAAGTTCCCGCATTTACCATAATCCCGAAAGATCCTTTGCTCTCAAGAAAATGGCTAAGGGAAATGGAGAAAGCCTTTCGTCAGTTAAGGTGCAATGAAGAACATAAAATTTTGTGCACTGAACAAAAATTGCAACATGAAGTAGATGTGTGGTGGAATGACATACAACCCATTTTGGTGGCACAACACCAAGTAGTGACATGGGAAGCATTCAAGGAAGCCTTTTGTTAGAATTATTTCCCAACATTGGCCAAAGATTCTAAGGAAGCTAAGTTTATGGCACTCCAACAAGGGTCTCTCTCTGTCTTAGACTACCAAAAAAAGTTTGAAGAGCTCTTCTTCTTCGCCCTTGTGTTCATGAAGGCTGATGTTGAAAAAGCTAAGAAGTTTCTCAAGGGCTTGAGGTCTACCATTTGGACTTACATGATGGCCATTCAGCCCATAGTGAGTTATGCTAAGATTGTTCAAGTGGGTAAGAAGATTGAGGAAGGGGAAAGAGAGACATACTAGCTACAAAGGATTTTGGTGAATAAGGAACCCATCCCTTATGTGAATCTGAATCAAGGAAGGTTAGTAGGCCTGCACCTTACCCACCCCTCAATTTCAGCCGAGAGGTGCATGGTTTGGTCATGGGAACAGTGGTGCTCCAATGCACCAAGTTGGTGGCTCATAGCCTTCAAGACCCATCTATGCTAATCCACGTCCTATCACTAGTCCTAGGCTAGTAGCTCTGCCAACAGCTGCTCGAGGACAAGGAGAAGTCATTTGTTTCATATGCAAGAAGCCTAGTCATATGGCTCCTACTTGTCCACAGAAAGGGAACCAACCTACTACATCTTTTAAGCCAACTCAGTACCCACAGGAGGGGAAGGTGTTCAATTTGATGGGGACAAAGATGGATATGCATCATGATGTGGTGACAAGTACACTTTCTATTGCTTCAGTTCTGCTTTTGTATTGTTTGACACTGAAGCATCACACTCATTCATTGCATCATCATTTGTGAGGTGTGCCTCTTTACTATCTAGCAAATTGAGTCATGAGTTGGTGGCTAATACACCTACTCCATTTGTAATAAAACTTGATGAAGTGGTCGGACCTTGTCCTATGACTATGAAAGGAAAAGACTTAGAGGCCTATCTTGTAAAATTGGACATGAAGGATTTTGATGCAATTCTTGGCATGGATTGGTTGACAGCTCACAAGGTAGTCATCTCATGTTTCAAGAAGAAATTCCAATTTCATCCAGTTGGTGCACCTATCTTTGAATTCCAAGGTGATTTGGGAAAGCACAGTGAGGAGACTATTGTGGCAGCACTGCAAGTGAGGGAGTTTGTCGGTGGTGCTAAACTATGTTCTTCTATAGAAGACAAGAAAGAAGAGCAGTCCATTGAAGACCTCAAGGTGGTGAAGAACTTCAAGGATGTCTTTCATGACGAACTACCCAAAATACTCCTAGAAAGAGAACTAGAGTTTTCTATTGAATTGATACCAGGAGCTGCTCCTGTGTCTAAAGCTCCATATAGAATGGCACCTATGGAGTTAAAAGAGCTACAAGACTAGCTAAATTAGCTACTAGGAAAGGATTTCATCCAACCTAGTGTCTCCCTGGGGAGCTCCGGTGTTGTTTATAAAGAAGAAAGATGGAAGCATGAGGCTATTTATTGACTATAGAGGTTAAACAAGCTCACCTCAGAATAGGTATCCTCTACCGATCATGACTTGTTTCCACTGAGGGAGCCTGCGTTCTCCAAGATTGTTTGAGGTCGGGATCCATCTTGAGGTGAGCGTGACACGTGCACGCTTTAGGACTCGGGATGGTCATTACGAATTTAAGGTAATGCCATTCGGTCTCACTTATACCCACCGCTTTCATGGATTTCATGAATCAAATATTTCATGATGTCTCAGACAAATTTCTGATAGTCTTCATTGATAACATCTTGATATATTCTAAGGATGAGAAGGAGCATGCTGAACATTTAAAGTTCACTTTGCAAATATTGCGAGAAAAGAGGTTGTTTGCAAAGTTCTTGAAGTGTGAGTCTTGGCTATCATAGGTGGTATTTCTAGGTCATATGGTATCAGCTGAAGGAATAAAAGTGGATCCAGATGAAGTCAAGGCAGTGTGGGATTGGGACCAACCCAAATTGGTCACTAGATTAGACTTGCAGGTTATTATAGGAGGTTCATTGAAAACTTCTTCAGATTATCTGCCCCAATGACAAGGTTGACAAGAAAGGGTGTGAAATTTGTATGGAGTGAATCTTGTGAGAAGAACTTCCAAGAGTTGAAGAAGAAGTTGACAAATGCACCCATCTTGATAGTGCTCGAAAACTCTGGAGGCTTGGCAATATATATTGATGCATCGAAGATTGGCCTTGATTGTGTTCTAATGTAGCATGGAGAGGTGGTTGCTTACGCGTCAAGACAACTCAAGGAATATGATCACAATTATCCCACTCATGACCTTAAGTTTGCTTTGACCAAGCAGTTGACCAAAATGAACAGTAATGGGCTGAATAGTGAATTTGGCCCAAAACCAATCTTTCTGGGGATCGATCCGAAACTTGGAGGGATTGATTATAGCAGTATAAGAACACTATACAACAAGTATTAACATGATATAATGGACCAATTAGGAATGCCCAAATCGAAACCTTATGTTCTATATGCTAAACATCAAGAATTGAATTGGAATTTGTTACAATGGCAAGGAATGATGGGGAATTAGCTAAGGAAGTGATAAGAACTAGATTAGAATCATAAACCAATAATAAAATCAGACCTAGCATACATCTACACATCAGTTT
This sequence comes from Hakea prostrata, assembly GCF_041222555.1. Lineage (NCBI taxonomy): Eukaryota > Viridiplantae > Streptophyta > Magnoliopsida > Proteales > Proteaceae > Hakea > Hakea prostrata. The sequence goes on from NC_142608.1 coordinate 17,828,960, forward strand.
AGATCAATAAGGCAAGTTGGAATGAAAAGAATCATAGAAATGCAATGCTAGTCATTGGAATGGAAGCATAACATAACAAGAATGGAAGGAAAACAATGAAAATGAAAGGGAAAACACATGACCAAGTGTTTGCAAGGTTACAACACTTTAGCCATGGTCTCAATAGCAAGAAAGAGTAGAGGAATGAGTAAAATAGAGGATGGGATGGAGAAATCATACCTTGAGGAAGCAATGGAGATGGAATGCAATGATTGAGGCCAATATTCTTCACCAACTTCAAGAAATGGCCTTGGGAAGGTCACTCCTCATTCTTTGGAGTCCAAATGATTAGGGTAGGGTTCTATTCACGAGGTCCCAATAAGTAGGCTTAAAATAATCAAGAATCTTGGAATTTTTGCAATTATTAATCTGCTAGTTGACTAGACCAGTCGACCAAGCCTGAACAACAACTTCAGACAGGGAATTGGAAGGTCAGACTGATCCAAATTGAGTTGGGTTTTCTCCTACAAGTCAATCAACAAGTCTAGATTAGAGAAAATACCTTCGGACGAGATCGGAAGTGCATCACGTATTTCAACTAAGCTTCCCCCTTTCTAGGTGCAGTTTCTCATTGAACACTAACAGTGTATCCAAGTAAGGGGCATCACTGTCAATATCCATAAGCTCTGAGTCATACACCAAATCTTCAACTATGAGGGCCCACAAGTCTCTTCTTCCACTACTCCGGGTCTTCGGACCTACAAACATCAAAGGATCCGGGTTGGGTCAGGATAGGGTTGGATTTCACAACTGTGCTCCTCTCCATGGCTACAAGAGGTCTTGTCTTCTGATGTCCCATGTTTGTCCCTTGAATGATATTTTCAATTTGCTCCGGAAAAAAAAAATCAGATATTTGCTCATTGTGTCACTCTAGTACAGCTTCGATGAATCATATTTTCTTACAATGCTACCATGCAAGGTTGGCCTGACTTCTAAATATATGTTTATGGAAACCAACATTCTAATATCAATGAACAAATATATGACTAGTTAAAAATAGCTTCTTCAAGCACATAACACCAAAGGAGATCCCTCGTGATGCACCTAACTATAATATGGATCATATGGATCTCCTTTAATAATGCTTCTCATTGCAGACAAATCAAAACCCCAGCGACAGTATGAAGAACAACAAATATTCTCATCTTTGAATTCCTTAGTAATGCCGAGAAGCATCCTTCAAAGAAAAGCAAAAAGTCTTTTGGGTGCATTGTTCTAGAGCAGGGTTTCATCAAAATAAATATGGACGGTGCATCCATAAAGAAAGGCAACAATCTTTTTCAAGGTGAAATTGGCGGAGTGGCAAGAGATCATATGGGACAAGTCATCTTTTGTTTTGTGCAATATGTTAGAAATCTTACAACATTACAAGCGAAGGCAACAACAATCAGACGAGCTCTTCAATATGCATCATGTCACACTCCACCCAGCTGGATCTGGTCACACCGGAATACCCATTGGGGTGATACACTACAGGACCAAGGTTCAATGACAAATCCATACAAACATATGACTTAGAATAATAAAGGACAAGAATAAATCAAGTTCAAATACTAAAGTTATAAAATCTAATTTATCAATAGGTTACAATCATCCATTAACTAAACTTAAATGTTATCTAATGTTGATCAAAACTAAATATCAAAGTTTAAAGTAAAGAATAGTTTGCAACGGAAATAATCTAAGTGTCTAGGTAGAAAATGTCTCACCCTTCTAAAAAGATATAAGCTAAAAAATATAAAATAAGGCCATGAAGGACACTATCGAATCCCAAAGCATCACTAGTTCCTATTGGAACCCAGCTCCATAGGAGTAGTGTTGACACGGGCACGAAGCTCCTTGCGAGTCCACTTCCTCGCAAGTTGCTCCTTCAAAATAGTCTATCGGCGACGGATCCTCCATTTGAATGGAGTTCTTATAACCTGCAGTAAAATCTAAAAGAAATATACATATTAAGGAATGAGGTTAACTCAACACATATCATGAATTCATTCACAAATTCCCACATCGCACACATATAAGAATAACCATAATAATATAAATAATGATGATAATATAATTAATGAATGTATATGATGTTATGCTACTAACTCTATCATGAAGTCTCTATGGTAGACACACATTAAGTTGAACATCAGTCTCCTCTAGGAGGTCTCATTCACTCTTCCTCAACAAGAAACGTCTATTGGCTTCTCCGCAATTGTTGGGTCAAGTCACACAACCATGGCTGGAAAAGTCACCACTCCTTACACACCATTTGGCAGAGACCCGTGCTCTATTCTAGGCCCACCTGTCTTTGTTTCTACTCTTGGTCTTGGTACTTCCTCCGGGGGCTTTGTGGCCCATATCCTTATCCACCTGTGAGATCCTTTGGGGGCTCTTTGGTTCCTTTCTCATCCTTGGTCTCCACTTTGGCGTGCTCTCTGTCCTCTCTGGTTGGTTCCGGTCTTGGCGCCCCGCCCTGTCTTTTTGCCCCTATCTCTCTGTGGTGTGGGCTTCTGGTGCCCTGACCCCTCCCCGCTCCGGGTTCCGTTTCTCCCCTACCGGGGGTGTTCTCTGGGTTTCTAGCCACACTTCTAGCACCTAGCATTCTGTCTTAGGTCTGTGCATATACTGGTCACTAGGGTATGGATGACCTACACCCTGTTGGTATATTCGGACTATGTCTCAACCTCCCACACTTATGATATCATCTTTACGTTTGAAATTAACCGTCTTTCTTACTTTCATCGTGGTCACACTTTTGCACGATATAGACATCATTGTTGGGATTTAATATTTATTAATTTAAATATATACCCAGGGCACGTCACTTTTGGGCGGTTCGTATGGGTTATATTTTGTACCACCACTCACTTGGGTGTTTTCGTGCGTGAGTTTCCAGAGTGGGCTCCTTACTCTCTCCTCTCCCTCTCCAGCGCGGAGGGTCTTCCGGTAGTTTTCTTCCCTTTGCTTTGTCTCTATACCATCCTTCCCGGCTTTGGGTTGTGGAGTTTTTCCCCTTCCTGGTTGTGGAATCACCGGTGCGGGTTGTGGAGGACGGGGGTGGTCCTTCTTCGTTGCGGATATTCTATTTTGGGGCGTCCGGGTGGATCTTTCCCCTTCATTATTTGTAGATATGGTTCCTACATTAGCATTGAGCCATGGTTCCCCGATTCTCGGTTCCTCCCTTTGTTTATTTTTATTGAATGGATCCAATGGGAGATCCGAGGTTTATAGGAATCCATAGGAGTTGAGGGGTTTCCCTTATTTTTGTTTGGTCCAATTGGAGGATCCTTGTGTTTCCCTTCTTAATATGCATGTTGATAATCCATGAGATCCATTTTGTTTATGGTTGCTGGTTTTTCATGTGTTTTTAGGATTTTTTAGTGTGTTTTTCGTTTTTGAACAAATTGTTCGGGATGCGCCGTTTGGGTCCCGGGCCGTGCGTCCGTCTTTGTCCGATTTGTGGTCCGGCGGAAGTCCATCTGGCCAGATGGTAGTCCATATGGGAGATGGATTTTTTGGATATTGGTCTGTCCAGTTTAGAATGTGTTTCTAACTTACTGGACACCAATGGCCCGATAATCTATGTGATGTTTGGGCATTGAGAACCTAATGGGGCCTAGTGGGAGCTAGTGAAGTAGAAGCGTTCTATGTAAACCACCTCATAGTATAAACATGATTGGATGTTTTATTTTATTAAAATTGTTTTAATATGGGTCTTATTAATTGTGTTTCTAGCACAGAATGAAACTAGTGTTTAAGTCTATGTGGGTTTGCATGATAATTTGATTGAATGTTTGTTAGCATGTCTTTTGGTTTAAATGCTTATCCCATAGGTTGACTATGCTAGTGTGAATTGTTGTTGCTTGTGTTGTGTTTTATGCTAGAATAGTTGAACTCATCTTTGTAGGTATTGTTATGATGTCTACCAAGAGCATTGTTGTTGACCTCACTAAAGGAGATAAACTAAATGAGAGGAATTATGACCTCTGGCACCAAAAGGTGCAGTATCTCCTAGAAGAGCATGATATGCTGGAAACCATAAACTAAACCATGTCCCCACCTAAGGAAGGTACCACTGCGCAACATCGCAGTGACCTTGAGCTTTACAATGCTTGGAAGAGGAAAGACCGGGTAGCTAGGAATACTATCCTAAGCTCCATGAGGGATGACCTAATGCTTCGGTTTGAGAAGCATAGGACTGCAAAGTCTTTGTGGGAGGCAGTGAAGTTCCAGTATGGAGGGACTTCCACCACAAGAGGTCACTAGCTCGGACTCACTTTTGACGGTTATAAAATGCGCAGGGTCAAACCATGAGGCAACATATAACCATCATGTCGAACATGATTAGTGAGTTGAATGCATGTGGGCACCAAAAGACCGATGAGGAGCAAGTCTCTGCAGTCATCAGATCATTGCCGAAGACTTGGGAGCATATGAAGATCTTCTTGACTCATGCTGATGATGTCAAGACTTTTGATCAAGCCAAGCACCTTGAGCTGGAGGAGGATCGGATGTTGGCCGATGCCCCTCACATTGAAATACTTGCTGCTGAAGTGAGTACTAGTAAGGGTGCAAGCTTCAAGTGCAAGAGAGAGAAAGCTCAACCTCAGCGGTCCAGGCCCACCATTATTAGTGGTGGAAATACATTAGAAGAACGCATTGTTCTCCCTTGACGTGGAGGTGATCTAGACTCGAATTCTTGTGCCAATTCAGCCCTTTTCAGAACACGTGTTTTGCCCCCCCCCTCCCCCTCCCCCCCCCCCTCCCCCTCCCTTTTGAGGTACTCTTTGTTTTATTAGCAAAAATGAGCAGTGCATGATTTTACTTCATCATAGATCCGAATGGGAATTGTTGTCCTCAACAAAACTGTTATGATATTAGACTTGATATCCATGGTCGGGGATCCACAATATTGAATAGATTTTTCCTTAATATTTTTTAAAGAAGAGATTTTTAAACTTTATTCCCTTGGGGTGACTTGGACCAACCAATAAAATCATCAAAATGTTGAAGTTGAGCTGACTAGGAAGGGTGGTGGTTGTGGCATTCTTGAAGTTGAACAGTGTTATGCTAGACAAGACAATGGGAGAATCAAGATATCATTCTTGAAGGAGATAACCCTTGCCTAATAATGTCTTGAAGACCTCATAGAACAATCCACCCCACCATGGAAAATCAGACATCTAATAGAGGATTCTAAGGAGTTGCTCAAGGAATTTCACTTTTGCAAGATTTAGCATTCTCTACGTAAATGAGCAACAATGCGGAAAATGTAGTCCTAGCATCCACATCATGTTCATCTTCACAATCCCAAACTTATGTATTTACTTCCCCATCCCACCCGGCGTACTTAAAGTTGGTCTTTACTTTGTGATTGATTCGATGAGCTGTATTGTACCAAGAGGTTTTAAACCGTCAACTCATAGGAAGAACCATTGAGGAGAGTCCGGATCACCTCTCATTCTATATATGCTCCTTGATGCCTTTTTACCATACATTCTATGTGGTACTCATTGATAATCTCACCGCTAGATTTTTTTTACATACTCAAATGTGGGCCCCATACAAAATGTGTGGTAGAAAAACGTTAATGCATATCCGATGAAGAGGCAATCCAGACTTGAGGAATGCCTTTCTATTTTGTTTTGCTTGAGAAGTCTTTTGAAAAAGCTAACAGTGGTAGCTAAAGATGGTTTTTATCGTGCATAAACTTAACAATGGATCTTTGCCATCTTGATTGAAGGTTGAAGTGGTAATTTCAACCATTTATTTAGATCACTTGAAAAATGTCTATCCTAATGATGTCTATCTTTAGAAAAATTACTACATACACACCCTTTGCATTTTGGACTACCCTACATCATTGAAGGGGTGCCCATTCTAGGACCGAACCATTGAAACCGAATCGAACCAACTCATTAAGATTTGTATCAGATCAATTCAAGTCTAATTGACTAATTGGATGGAGTACAGATTGGAGTTTAAAAAACCTGTCAAATTCAAATTGGTTTGATCCAACCTGCCAGGAGTTGGTTAGCCAAAACTAAATAGACCAAACCACTAACCAAACCAAACAATTAAAAGACCATTATAACCCAATGTAAAGAAGTTAAAAAGGTTGGTTAATTTTGGGGTTTAAGCCCCAAAAGGCAAGATCCAAGGCCTAAATGGTTGTTTGATAATAAGTTGACAATAGTCTCAAAATCAACCCACCTTAAACCAAACCAAAACAAACCAAACCCAAAATTTTGCCAATGATCCATATTTGGGTTTAATGATTTCAACTAGAGATCTAAAACCCAAATCAAAACTGGCAAAACCCGAAAGGTTGATGCCCCTAATTCTTTGAATTTCAACGTTTTATTTTTGGAAAGTGATAGCAATCTTAACAGTGCATAAACGAGTGTGATAACTCTCTCCTTGGAAGTTGGGACCAACATGATAAGAGGTAAGGGCTAGAACTGCTACCATAGGGGGCGGGCCCGGAACAAGACAAACTAACACCGCGTCCAGTGAACCCGCTTCCGGCGGCCCCCCGGGGCGGCCCCCCGGATCGTTTTCCCGCCCCCGTTTGGGCGGCCTGGGTCCGGCCCCCGTCCCCCCCCCCCCCCCCCCTTCGGGTTGTTTTGCTTGCCCCTGTTGTCCCTTGGTCTTGGCTCCGGTCCTCCCCCTTCCCCCCCTGACAATACCCCCGTAATTTGTATTTAGGCCAGATTGTGACACTTAACAGTTAACAATCTAATGTTCATAATTAGAAATTGAATCTAATAAATCCCTAAATTAAACCTCAAGAAAAGAGGAGAGACAAAATTTGAGAGAAATTTAAGAATGCATTAGATTCATTTCTTAGTTGGGTTTTAATTGTAACCATTGGATTATAGACTACCACGTGTCACAATCCTAAATATGAATTGTAGGGAGTTGCATGGGGTAGGAATTGTAGAGGATTTGAACCCTTTCCCCCTCTAGTTCTATTGGATTTTTTGGCTTCCATTTTTTGGTGCTTGGGATGAAGTGAAGTGTAGTGCGTAAGGAGTGGCAAGCAACATTTAAATTTTGCATGTAGAAAATGAAATCCATCATTTGCTTCATGTTCTTCTTATTGTTTTCTTTGTTCTTTACCAATCATCTCTGCTCTTTGCTCTGCTTTGGCATTCTGGTGTTGTTTCCCAATGTCTGGTCTTCAATGTTGTTTTTAGGTTCTTGTTTCTAGCTGCCTAGGTTTTGGCTCCCAATTAGTTCTATTTTTTCATCCCCTGTGTTTGGGTGGATTGCTTAGCTTCGGCTTTGCATTTGTCTTTCAGTTTTCCTTTTTTTGGGTGCCTCCAGCTGCTTGTGTTGTTGTTGGCTCTCTAGGTTTTGAGAATGGCCCCAATCTTTACTACTCCCCCTACTCCTGAAGGTTTTGCTTCCTCTTCTCTTAGTGCTCCAGTGCTAGGAAACCACTTGAAGCGTGGAAAAAAAAAATCCTAATCATCTCCCTCCTAGGGTTCCCTATGTTGTGTGGCATGCCTCATCGCCCCTTGGATAGTTATCGGATGTGTCTCTCCAGTTTCCCTTCCTTCGCCATGGTTTTCCTAATACTTTGTATGGCTACTACATTGGGTTTCCAAAGCCTACGAAAAGAGAATCTTTGTTCATTATTGGCGGTATGATGGACCAACTTAGGAGTGGATTTTATATGTGTTTTGAAAAAGGGAATATTGATGCAAATTTGCCTCTTCTGATCATCCATATTCGGCCGAAATGTCTACATTTGTCAAAAATGAAACGAAATTCCAATTATTTCGGAAAAATGTCAAATTTCGATCGAAATTTTGGACATTTCAACCATTTCGGAGGTTTCAACTGAAATTTCAACCATTTCAACATTCCAACTAGTTTTTCCTTAATTTTTATTGATTTCTATTCCATTTTCACTTAATTTCCACGACTCCTTTGCCGTCAAATACCTCTTTTGCTCATATTTTTTCCCTCCAAATATCTCCTAAGCCACAACAACTACAAAAGAAAACTCTAGCAACAATAGAATGTAAAGCATGAGCCATACCCAACAATTCCAAACTTCCCCTTTTTTTATTTTTGTTTTGTTCATGCCTTAAATGATCTTGTATTGTCTTGAAATTCATATATGTATAGTCTAGGACTATGATCTATGATTGTGTTTTGTTAAACTTATCTTTCGATTATTTATTATCATTTTTTCATTTTCTGATTTTAATAATTATTTTCTAAATTTATGAATTTTTATTTTATATATCTATGATATATAGTCTTCAACTTAATATATGTGAGATCCAATACCATCACTTGATTTAGTCGGTAATTTTATTTTGTTGACTTGTTGTATATGTAACCATTCTACCAAACAATTCACGTATACTAATGATTCTATGTCTGTATGCAATACAGTTTGCACTCGTAGAAACCAGTCAATTTTCTTCCTAGATCATCGTGATCGAGTTGCCCATCTTGGACCTTGTTGGTGTGGAGCAGTACTACTTCATCTCCAAACTCATTCGATGAATGATCAGAACTATGACCAAGATTGGGATAGGTTGTCGATTTGGGTTTAGATGCATGCAATACTACTGCCAAGTTGCCTCTCAGTTGAGAGTATGTTAAAGCAAATGATCTCTTGCACATGTTGGGCAGGTAATGGAAATACAGCTTATTCATCCAAAATATGGTGAGTGAGTTCCCAGCGAGGACTAAAGTTTTGTTCAAGAAACGCAGGCCTGTAGTCCTTCATCTACGATTAGAAATGCAAGGGTAATCCCTCCCTTTCTTGTTCATCTAAAGTCTAAATTGTGGCTCCTCTGTCGTCGGTGTGGAAAAATGTTTCTCTGTGTACCGGAAATGTCATCATCGGCCCACCTGTGATGTTCCTCTTAACATTTACTCTAATTTGCTAACGGCTCCACTGGCGATTAATGCTCATTTCCGAATGATTGTTGTAAAGGTTGAGATATTCTCATTTAGTGTTGAATCTCTTATGGAGGATGACGATGAATCACTAATGGCGATATCTCCCTACATTGAATTTGGTTCATAGGTTGGTTCAGCAAGGTGACCGGTTTGGCTGGGGGAAGGGGGTGTCCTTCTGGCTAGACTACACTCTGAAGGTGTTGAAGGAGGAGGTGTTTGGGGTTAATCTTGGTTCTTCTTTCCAGGTGTGAGGAGGAGGCTGATTTGGTTCATAGGTTGGTTCAGCAAGGTGTCCGGTTTGTCTGGGGGAATGTGGGGGGTATTTTAGCTAGACACACTATGAAGGTGTTGAAGGAGGAGGTGGATTTTTTTTTCTTTTTCTGTTTTTTTTTCTCTAAAAGGTTAACCGGATCTTAGGTTCTACATTCCAGTCTATGTTATCTATATAGTAAGTTTCAAAAGCTTTTGCATTGATTTAAATTGTTTTGTTTGTGTGTGGGACCCTTGAGGTAAGGGTCCTCCTGGGCACACGAGGAAGGGGGAATGAGGCACCATGAGTAAAGGAGCCCTTCAAGCTTGGGTATAAGGCCTTCATGACATTGGTCAATGGTTCTTAAGCCAAAATCATGGTGATGAGGTGCTAACTTGAATGGTGGAATTACTCAAATTCAACCTTGACCTTTCATTCCATCAACTTCATGACCATTCAAATGCCATCCGATCCGAGTGGGGGTTAAGGTCTTTGAATGGGTTAAAGCCTATTCGATTCCAAATACGGAATAAGAGAGTTACTTCCCCAAGTCGTGGGGAGGTTAGAGTAAAGGGGGTTAATTCACATTGGGGGGGGGACATTGATTCTCCATTGAAAAGTGGAGGATTGATTCTCCTCCCTTGAGGGGAGGTGTGGTTTGGGCCTATATAAACCCAACCCTCCTGCATATTGGGCGGGACCCCCCCACATGTCATCCGAGTTGTCTAAGAGGGAGATCAAAAAACCCTTCTTCTAGGTGGGGGTTGCTTTTTCTTGGGGTGGTGGTGCGAAGAACCCTTGGTAGAGGGGCACAATACATTAAAGAAGGGAGGGGGGGGGGGGCCCCCCCCCCCCCCGGGGGGGGGGGGGTGGGTTCCCTCCCCCCCTCCGTTTTTTTCAGAAACTCCTCTCCCTCTTTTTTTTTTATTCTTTTTTTTTTTTTTTTTGTTGGTGTTTTTTTAAAACCCCCCCCCCCCCCCCAAACGCAAAACGAAAATAAAAAAAAAAAAAATGACAACCACCAATCAATAGTCAGATAGTTTATCAAATTGAATTATTATCGCATATCCAATAAAGTTCCATATTCGAATTCGGATGCCTTTTCTTAAATTTCTGTCTGAATTCGGATTCGGATAGTTGTTTTGCTAATCGAATTCAGATTCGGATACTATGGGTATCTGAGCGGAATCCGATCTGTTTACATGTCTAGGATAAATTAGACTGCTACCTTCCAATCTTGTTAATGGGGGATTTTAATTAGGTACTGAGTGCTTCAGAAGAAGAAAAAGAAAAGAAAAGAAAAAAAAAGGGGAGGTTTGCCTTCCATTTTAACGGCTTCTGCGTCAGCACTACTAGATTTGTGTCACAACTTCAATCTCGTTAATCTGAGCTGGAGAGGTACCCGTTTTACCTGGTCTAATAAGCAGAAAACAAAATTTTGAATTAGAGAAAAGCTCGATCACTTTCTCATTTCGCACAGATTGGTTCTCCATTTGTCCAGATTTTTGGTAACTTCTAACCTGACCCCTATAGGCTTTAACCATGTTCCTATTTTACTTGAGCTCAAGACTGTGCAAGTCTCGTTTAAGAAGCTTTTTCACTATCTAACATGCTTGGGCCTGTCATCCAAAGTGCTTTGACTTTGTTAATCAAATTTGGTCAAAGGATAATAATGTTCCACTTTCAGTTAAGCTTGGAAGTGCATTTAATTTACAAAAGTGGATCAACAGTTTGGAACAACATTGCTTCATCTTTACCCATTTTTGGGTTCACCCACTCACTCACTCTATCCTGGCAGACTTAATAATTGATTCAAGGGTCACTTTGGTGAATCAGATTAAAAGGCCATTGGAATTTAGTGCTTTTATCTTCTTTGATTCCTTCTCAGTTTGTGTTTTAGATTCTTGGAACCAGGATTACTACAGCTGAGAACTCTTGGCGCTGTGTATTGTCTCGGAATGGCTACGCTACATATTTCTTCTAATCTTAATTCTGGAGGAGTTAATGTAACTCAATTGAAGTGGCAGAAGACTTATCTCAATTGGGTTTTTTTTTTTCTGTGTAAAGCCATTTCTTGCTATTATATTTGGAAAGCTAGAAATGGGTATGTAAAGAGGCGTGAGCCTGTTGTTCTAGATAGAGAGTGTACTGTACTGAAAACCAGCTGCATTATCAATTAAACCTCCTGATATAGAAATGGATATGCAATCTCAAGCCTCTTCTCCTTTGTACTCTCTTCAACCCCCTTCTCAGCTTAACAACTGGCATTCAATACTAAAGGTCACTTTGATTGTTGCAGGTATCAAAGCTTCCCCCATTGAAGGCTTGGAAGTGGGTGGGGGGGGGGGGGGGGGGGTGCATTTTGGTTGGTTAAGGTCAGTGTGTAAATATTCAGGTGGGTAAGGAAGGATGTTTTTGAAACGCTATTAGAAGCTGTTTAAGATGGCGTGCCATATGGAGCCTCGAAAGCAGGCAGGCATCATCTTTTGGTCCAACAAGTGTGGTCTGGTAGTACTCAGCTACTACCTAGGCCGGGATCGACATTGGCCCTACCAATTGCCCGTTTGTGCTGTCCCAAGGGCTTGGTGATGTTTTGTTCTATTCCTTGGCCAACGTCGTTAATGCGTCTTCAGTCTTTGTGTTCTCTGGGAGAAAAACAACAGCAACAACAACTAACAACTAACATTGTCTTGAAAATCAACTGAAAACTGAATTAATGACAAATTAACTACACAAGAAAGGCACCTCTCATCTCCAGCATAAAGTTCAGATATCACCAAGACATTTTGAAATGGCATCGTGGTTTGAAAGCTGAATTGATGCACATTACCCGGAAATGACTGGAGAGGTGACTGAAATTGAAATGTCAACAATGAATTCATGGATTCTTCTTCTGAAAACTTGCATTTTTCACTTTTGGTTAGTTTCAGATATCAACATGTTTTAAAAGACTTTACCCATATTTTGCTTACAATTCAGCCAAATTCAATGAACCAATTTAGTTCACTGTCATCAAAACTTATATTTCCCAAGGAACTGACCAGATGCTCAAACCACCAAAGAAATTGCATTGTTTCCCTTGTGTGTCAATGGTAGATATAAGTTATGTACAGAAAGAGTGGTTACCACAACTGATGCTACAAAACGACATTGCTGATATAGTTATCAATCATCGTCACTGCTGTCTTGCTCATATATCTGATATTCAACATCGCTGGTATCAAGCTCTGGCCTACCTGCTCCGGCTGAAGGAAAATTACCAAAAAGTTCTTGCAAGTAGCTCTTGGCATCTGAGCAACATATAGGAAATCCAATTCTTTTGAAAACTATATGCATGCTAAGAAGAAAAGTTTTCAAAGGAACATACATGTCAAAATGAATCAACCCAGTATAAGTTATGAACAGTATCTCTCTCTCTCTTTCTCTCCCCCCCCCCCCCCCCCAAAAAAAAAAAAAACCAAAACACACTAAAAAAAGCCAACCATCAGAAACCCAATAAAAAAGAAAAGAAAGAAACACTTGATCTAGCTATCACTGACCAAATACAAAGTTGCAAAAGCTTCTTCTGGCTCCCTGGATCCTTTCAGCCAAAACTAATAGGAGATTTTTGATGATGATCCATCATTATGATCCCAAAGACCTTTCAACTTTTCGTGAGTTGAAAAAGGACAGAAAGCAGAATAAATGGAGGCCGGAAGTGGACTGACAAATGTTTATTCTCTGTACTTCTAAACAATTAAAGGTGTGTTCTGGTGAAACCTTCCTAGAAATAGACTAAATAGAGGAAATTGATGCAAAGAATAGTTAAAATAGAGGAGGAAATGAGAAAAGAATGACATGTAAAAAACCACATATGCTTTTGGTGTGCTTCATAGAGTGACTGCTACTGACTGGATACTAATATAATAGCAAAGACTGTTATCAAGTGCTCCTTGGCTCAAGAAATTTGGTTACCTTCAGTAACAAGGTGCCTACACTTGAGGGAAGAATGATATATCTGTGCCTATAATTAAAAAAAAAAAGGAAAAAAAAAAAAAAAAAAAAAAAAAAAAAAAAAAAAAGAAAAAGAAAAATGGAAAGAACTTAAACATGAAAGAAGAAAGAAGATAATTCCTAAGACACTATCCAGAATATAATATATCCAAAATATAATATGTGACCTTCACTGAGGCAAGACAATGATGGAAGGCTCTTAGAAAAATAAAATTTGAAAGCATTTAAACATGAAAGAATAAAAGAAGATAACTTCTAAGACATTATACAGAATATAGTATATGGCCTCAATTGAGGCAAGACTAATTGGTAGTTAAATCATTGACTTGAAATTTGAACTTGGCATAGAAGAAAGAAAAGAGCCTCAGATTAGTATATTTTAAGATGCAAGGATACAAGAAAATGGTTGCTGAGTAAAATCACCATCCTCACCAGCCTACAAATTAGAGGGGAAAAAAATATGAGTCTATGAATAAGAGAGCAAAATATAAATCCTGACAAACATGGAATGTGTAAGAAAGTAGTTAAAATCTCTCTCAAGAAATAAGAATAAAGGAAATAGAAACCCCACAATGAAAGCATGTAACAGAGACATGGGCTCTTACTCTTGTCAACAAATTCTTCTGTATCAAGATTGAAGGCCCACAAACTTCTCATTTATCAAGTCTTAGGACACCTAAGTGCAGATATAAATCTACAAGAGCTACAACACTGCCACTTGGTAATTTAAAGCGAGGGATTCTTTCTTAGTTGGAGGGGGAGAAACTCAATTTTCCACCACATGACGTACTTATTCCAAGTGTAAAAAATGACCACTGGGATGCAATCACAGTCTCTATTGCAAGGACCAACTCATGTTCTCCATGTAGCAGTTTAATGCCTCCAAATTCATTAGTTATGCTAGCAGTACCATACAACCATATCATTCGACCACATGGCTAAAATCAAGGGCCAACCACCTATGGGATCTAGGTTTGTAACCAGTAAAACCTGAAGCCTACATCATGTAAGAAAATTCTTACCAAAGGGGGTGACCCAAGTTCATCTATTTCTTCCTCCTCATCCTCAATTTCATCATCATCATCATCATCATCTTCATCAAAGTAATCCTCAATTTCTTGTTCATTTTTATCATAGTTGCTGCTGCTTTCTGGATCATTAGATTTCACTGGTGATTCTCTGTGAACATGACTATCTGAGCCTGCAAATGAAATCAATACCTATAAGAAGCACATGCTGCAACTAATTCAAGGCAAGACATGGTAAAATTGATTAGTGTCAAGTGCTAACTAGAAACTTGGATGTGCAATAGCAACCTTGCAAATACTTCAAGCCAAAGACTTGGTAAAATTGACTAGTGTTAAGCGTTAACAAGAAACCTGGATGTGCAATAGCAACCTTTCTTATCCACATACACAAATAACAGTTAAGGCCCAAAAGATAAATAACCAACCTTCATTAGTATGATGTTCTTTTTCATCAGGCCTGAAACCGGTTTTATGAAGTGGCATCCTTTTTGCTTTCTCAAAGCGTAAAGATACAGATCTCAACAAGGCATTTGCACCCACTTTGGGATATATGGATATGAATCTCACTTTAACACACAATGTCAAGCAACTGACCACATATGACGAAAGCCACCCTGTCGAACACTACAGATTGAACCATATTAATTATACAAATTATAAATGGTGATATCCCCCCCCCCCCCAAAAAAAAAAAAAAAAAAAAAAAAAAAAAAAAAAAAAAAGAGAGAGAGAGAGAGAGAGAGAGAGAGAGAGAGAGAGAGAGAGAGAGAGACAGAAAGGGGCACCCAAAATGGAACCCTTAACATACATGAGAATGAAAAGGAATGATCTGATTAGAAACTTCTGATGCTCAATGCAGAGAACCAGGTTGAGAAGCTGCTCTAAAACACATCATGACAGAAGGTAAAGGTTTTACTAATTGTGGCCCCAATCTCATTTTTTGGGATCACATACCAAAAAGCAGCCAACAGTTTAGTCAATCCAGCTTGGAAATTGAATACTGAGCACTCATTCCTCTTAACATTTTGAGATCAATTATCATCTTTCTAAGAAGCTTGTCAGTAAGGTTGCAATTAATGTTGCCTTTGCTTGCTTCAATCAACATGCAGCAGATGTTTTCACTAAAGGCTGCCATTATAGTCAAATTTTCCCGGTTTTGTGACAATCATGTGGCTTGTCCTTTAATTTACTTTCGGGAGGGTTCTATATGTTTCATTTCAGTCACTAATATGTTAATCAATGCAATTACCCTAATCTGGGTCTTGTTACATGCCAGCATATCAAAGTCCATTCTATTGAATCTATTCTAGTAGAACCTCGAAAGAACTCTTACAAAAAAATTTGAGAATGTAAGAATAACAACCTAGAAAGAACTCTGAAAAGAAATTGAGAATGTAGGAATGGTAGCTACTGCTATTATAATTCCCCAAAACCCAGCACCACAAGGCATTGTCCATTCTGAGGTGAAAACTACATGGACTGAAAATGCATCTTGACCTAGGAGCATGAGGTTATTTACTAGCACAAACTCTTCTCTGTAGCCAATATGAAGTAGCCCTAGATTGAATAGGATCACTTAGGTGCCAGTCCTTCCAAGATCTCAATCAGAGCCAACTTGAATTTGGAAGCAGATCATTCCTACTAGGGATAGGACTGAATCGTAAAAGCCTAGTTGATGTGGTCCAAAGGGGATGAACAATGATGGTTGGATTGAACAGGGCAGGCTCTCTGTGAAAAACATCTTGTGTATGTTCTCCTAGAAGGTAGTTGAAGATTTTCCAAAAGACCAGCTTGTTTGAACCTGAAACTTAGGTTTCATGGTGGTTAGGTGAAGCAGCCAGGTGTGTTATGATGTAGGGGTGTTGATTAAATTTGGGAGGGTTCCTGCAAATGGAGGCCTCCAAGAACGAAAAGAGAAACCAATGGAAAAGAAGGGGCATGGGGATCAATCTTCCTTACCTGGATAGTGAACGAAGGTGGAATGTATATAGATTGATTCCAGTCTGCAAAAAGAATTAGGTTTTCAAACCCAAGTAACTGGAAGCTTCCCTGAACTTGAACCACCAGAGCTGCACATACTCTCGGTCTCCACCAAGGAGGATCCCCACACAAGAAATGATCATACTCAACTTTACAACGCAAAGTTTTAAATCAAAAGGCTTTAATTCTAACCCCTCTAGGGCAGTTTAAAGAGGCTTATAATCAGTGTTTCAACTCATAATAGAAATGGGAAA
Organism: Hakea prostrata; assembly: GCF_041222555.1. Classification (NCBI taxonomy): domain Eukaryota; kingdom Viridiplantae; phylum Streptophyta; class Magnoliopsida; order Proteales; family Proteaceae; genus Hakea; species Hakea prostrata. The sequence continues at coordinate 17,845,420 of NC_142608.1, forward strand.
TAACTCCTGATAGAAATAGCACTTAAAATACTCTATTAGACCTAAGACTCCAATAGGCTTACAACTTCAATACTAAATCTTAGATGAAACATAAGAAATGACTATTCTGCCCTTATAAGTTGGGAGAATTTACATAATTAAACTACTTTCATTCCTGGCCTAGACAGTCCACTGTTAGGCCCCATGACCTTATAAATTGTAGGGGACAAAGACCAAACACCAATATCTATCAGCCCTAGGTTGATAAGTCCACTTCAGTGTTGGATCTGCATCACAATGAGAGCCTCCAGTCCTTGTCCAATCCTCAGTGCCTCTACCAGTCTACAGTTTCTACTCAAATTTGGGGCTTAAGGGATGTAAGTTGTTTCTTAGGGTTGACATTCTCTCCCTGGGTCTGTGGCACAATGTCCCCATTCTGGCCCACATGGTGTCAAAGTCACTCTGACATTATTTGTAATGCAACAGCCTCACAGCAAGTTTGAGATGATCCCTCTCAATTTTAAAACACATCATGACCCTAAAGGAGTAAACCTCCTGTTTCTCAAGAGCCTGTCCCTCAAGGTCTCTCCTGTTTCTTGCACAAGCTTTAGGGCTCAATGGGTTTGAGTCATTTCTTGGGTGTGACACCTCCCCCAGCATAGAAATTATCTCAGTCACAGTTGTCGCCCTCTGTATTGTTTAAGCAAGGAAGAGACTAGGATGAAATACTTACAAGACATTTTGATAGATCAGAAGGTTTCCTGATCACTTCTTGAATGTATTCATCAGCAAGATCACAAAGTTGAAATAACACCTGAATCTTTGAAGGAAAAAACTTAAATGCACATATATCCTTCCATCTGACCTTCAGCCTGAAAAAATAAAAATAAAAAAATGTTATAAGGTCAGTTTATACCTTCTCAACTTTCAAGAACAAATAATTTTTTCTTACAGTTTCAAGGTAACTAAAGGAAAATATTTAGACCCAGAATATAATAGACCCAAGAAAAATCTTTTACATTGATTGTCTTGTTTGGCACTTAGAATTAGTTGAATACTCTAAACCCATGCTCTACTCATTTGTTTTAAGAGCAACCAGCTTACAGCCAAAGCTAATTGTTATTCCATTGCAGAAGCCCCTTTTGAATGTTGAAGAAATTCTAACCAGTTTGTTAAATAAATTCAAGACTGGATAAATAAATTCTCACTTTCTCTTCAGAAATCTCTACCTCTCTTGCTCTCTCCCCTCTCCAACTGGGGACAAGATCCAATGTGACAGGATCCTCCAATCCTGTATGTCAAACCAACTGGGAGTACAGATTTTAATTTGATTTCTGATCTATAAGTCCTTACTTAATTACTGTTTCAAATTCAGATCTGATGCAATCTGGCACCAGATTTGGTGCTCAGCATTTAGAAGCCCAGAGTGGCCCCTAGGGTTGCTACCTAGCAACACTTTAACTAATTATAGTCCTTTTATACTTGGTTTTTTTAAGTAATACTAGTAATTTTGATTAAGCAGAGTCATATATATTGCAATTCAGCAGTACACTAGTAATTTTAGTTAGATAGTGGCACATGTTGTAATTCTGCCCAAATTTGAGTCAGGGGCAGAATCCTTGTAGTTTTTTCAGTCTTCTATTTCATTATCTCAATCCTCAGTTCAGCCTCCACTAGTAATTTTAGTTAGATAGTGGCATATGTTGTAATTCTGCCCCCAACCCCTTGTTTGATGCCTTCCACCAAAATCAAGAATACCCATATCTCATCTATCAACCATCTGAACTATCCCAAACTTCATACACTACGGCCCTAAATTCCCTAGACTGTTTGAAACAGAATGCATTTATCTGACAACCTTCACCCTAAAATCCATTAAATCTTGCAGGAAACCCTAACTTCTTGACCTAAACTTAAGAAATCTCCAAATTCCCTAACCAGCCATCCTAAGCCCTTCAAACTTATAGAGCATCATCCACACCAGAAACCCCCCAAGTTTCAAAACCCCTATAGATCACTCAAAACACATACCCAAAATAGCATCCCATATCAAAAACCTCCCATTAGCCAACCTATCCTAAAACACCCCATCTCAAATCATCCGAGACCATCTAGTTAGTATCTCCATCACTAGCAACAAAACAAGAGTCCATTTGAGACTACACCACAAGACCCATCCCATACACACCATGACACCAACCAAACCTTGCCTACCCTACCTACACAGGTTGGCCTTGCACTTAGGTTTTGATCACATAAATTGGTTTATTTGGCCCTCGTCCTTGGTAGGGTCTGCCAAGTTATAAGCAGTTGCAAATAAGCATACTACTAGGTAGGAGTAGGGGTGTAAATGGATAACCAAAATCCGCTTCCGAATTCGCATTCACATCCGTTTAGGAGTATCCGAATCCGTCCGATTACTAATTCCTATGGATATGGTATACTCCTTTCTTACCGATTATTATCTGTTCAATAAAATTATCCGATTAAGTTAGCTATTTAGATTTATTTTTCTTATTTTATAAACTTTTTACCCATGATACGTGACTATATTTCTAGATTTTATACTAAAATAGCTATCAAAGTTGTTAAATTCTTAAATTTCAAGCCTAGCCCTCACAAATAAAATGGTAAAGATATAACAGGTAGTCGAAAACTTGTATTCAATTTGTATTCATGCCCATTTAGAAGAATCTACTGAAGAAAATAACTATCCAATTATCATCCGAATCCGACTGAATCCGTCCGAAAACCGATAGGATATTATCCGAATTCGTCCGAATATAATAATAATGCGGATATGGTATTACCACTATCCGATCCGATCCGAATCCGATCCGCTTACACCCCTAGGCATGGTGGGAGATCTTCCAAGATCTCACCGAGATCTCGCGAGATATCTCGCTATTTTGACATAGCGAGACTAGAGGAGAGGTGAGATCTGCGAGATGGGAGATCTCGCCACATCTCGCCGAGATCTCGCCATATCTCGCTGCAACCATAAAAAATTGCCAGAAACTTGAATTTTTGTCGGAATTTGTTGGGGATTCAACTTCTAAACATCTTTAAGACATCTACAACATCAAATTATCATCATTCAAGCCTATTTCAACTAGATCTACAACAAAGGTAAGATTTTTCCCCAAATTTAAATTTTTTCAAATAGAATATTCTACAATGGGTGTGTGAGTTTAGTGTAAATATATGTTGATCCACAAGCTTTTATCTAACTTTCATGGAAACCAATTTAATGTGACATTTAAACCTATATGTGACATACTATAGTGATGAGTTGACTTGGGAGTCATATGTGGCCACCGTTCAGAATCAGTTGATGCAGAATGCTGAGTGATACTCTTGCTTGTCTTGTAATCTTATTACTCACATACTCTTGTGATTGTGATTGTGAACCTATGGATTATGATTTATGACTTACTAAAAGTCTAAAACTTCTTATGGTTGTAAAATTTTGAAGCCATTCAAGTTCTTTGATAGTTTGATGTGTAATGTATTTAATACTTTATAGTTGATAACATGAATTACTTGATATCTCTACATTTCGGTTTTACACATAGGGTTGACTTAGAAGACATAGTTAGGGTTATTTTCTCACAAATCTAAAGCCACCAATGTGTTCAAAAGGCCTTAAATAGGCTAAATACCAAATTTCAGCCCAACCAGAGCCCTAAAACCCACCGAGATGGGCCACCCGAGACTACCGCCAATTTTTTGGCATATCTCGACCGAGATCTTGCCATCTCGGTCGAGATCTCGGTATTTCTGAGATGCCCCTAGGTAGGAGTTAGAATGCCCCATCATGCAGCAGGACCGCTTGTGTATGTGTGGACTATGGGAGTTCTGAAACAAAAATATAACACAAAATGTGATGCAGCAACCAATACCCAAAGTAAGTGGAGGGCCATGTCCAAAAGAAGCCTCTAGGGTTGCAGCTCAGAACCTAGGACTGCTGCCCAGCAGCACAAGAACAAATGGGCCACATCCCATAACTTAGTTTTTTCAGTACTTCTTTATCTAGTACTTCATTATTTTGATTGGGCTTAGTTTTTTCAGTACTTACTTTATCTTGTACTTCATTATTTTGATTGGGCAGGGGCAGTCTAGCAATTCTGCCCAACTCGTGAAGCTAGTCTTGTACTTCAACTAGGTTTTATTTAAAGTCAGTCTTATTTAATTGAGCCCACAATTGTGGGTCAACAGTCCTTGTAAAGTTCTATTTATAAAGACCTAGAGTAATTGCTACTTTCACTCCTAGTTTAGACTTCTCAAGTAAAAGGCTATAAACAGGCCCTGAATCAGTTGGAATTGACACAATTAACATTATTAAATAATTCTTGTAAGCTTTTAGTGTTTCTTACTGGTGTCTTCTGTTGCAACTTCTGCTTTTGTTCAATTTGGTTCAAGAAGATCCAAGATTGGAGAAACTTTCAAGGATCTACGTGAAATCCAGCTAAGATCCTTGGTATGGCCCAACTGACAGCCTTCAAGATACTATCTCCATCAATCCAAGCTTCTACAAAAGGCTCCTCATCCAGTAATTTACCAGCCATCCCCCTTTACCTAATCCCCTTTAATTTCTACTTTTCTCCCAAACCCTGGTTACCTAGCAAATCTTGATTTCAAAGCCTCTTTTCACCTTCTAAAATCAAGATTCTTCACAACTTGAGATTTAACCATTCAAACTTCAAGAAATTTGGTAAGCATCTCCTAGGCAGCAACCTCGAGATCTGATCCAAGTTCCATCCAATTCTGAGTCCACTATACCCCCCCCCCCAACTCATCTCAAGAGAATCACTGCATATTACCCCATTTCACCCTTTATCTTTGAAACCCCTCGAAACCTAACCTAGCCTCTTTGAAACCTACTGTAAACATCCCAAGTGTGATTACTAAGCCCTTCTACATTAAGTATTTCCATCATTAGCAGCAAAAACAATCCCATCAAAGCCCAAACCTAACCCATCCCACAGGCCATAACTGAACCTATCCTAACCCTTTACTTTTGAAGCCTGGAGTTAATTCTGACCTAGATCCTGGCAGTTGGGCCTCATTCATTTGAAGCTACATCAAGATGACTCATCTTCAAACCTGTTAAAAATTAGCCATAACCTACAAACACAACTTGGAATCATAGAATCCAGGTCAACATTGGAAATTAAATAAGCTTCAAAAGGAATCAAAACTCATACCCTACTAAATAAGGTTTTGACTGTTCAAAAGTAGCCTCAAGAGTACACCAATATGCTGAATTTTGAAGCAAAAAGAATTGCATACACAAATACATGCATGAACAGCTACCTTTAGTTACACCTAGTAGACTAATGAAGAAAAAGACCAGTTCTTTAAGCTTGACATGTGCACACAAATCAGATCAACTATTTATATGAACTTCTCAACATATCCAAGGTTAGATGTAAACAAGTAAAGGAAATAAGTGGAATGAAAAACTCACTCTTCATTCGCTAAATTTGTATCACAAAATTTTCGTAATGGTGGTGGAACTCTAAAATCAATCTTTTGATATCTGTCAACAAACATCGGAGTGGTAATAAAAATGCATCTATAAGCATGGCATCAGGTAGCAGTATCAAGCACATCAAAACTAGTTTTAGGAGGTGGCTTAAAGATTGGAGAGAGATTTAGATTTACCTATTCAACAGATGCAAGATACACTTTGATACCCATGGGAATACTTTTGATTCATGCAAATTAGTATTTTAGCCATTGTGCACTATAGATAAATAAGCAATAAAAAATGGTATTCAATCAATGCAAGGTTATTTATATGTTTTCGCAGCATTGATACAATTCAATTATTCATCAGAATGTGTAATATAAAAACTATGAATAAGAAGATACAAAAAATGAACCATCAATTTGTATTTTTTACATAGAGATAATGGCTTAAAGTAACCTATACAGGTTTTGGCTGTGATTAGTGTTGGTTCTTGGAACTTTTATATAATTTCCATGGGAAATACAGCAGATCTGCCCTTGTAGGTACCATGGGCCCCAAAAGTGCATTGCAAGACTGCTAGAAGATTTGTACTACAACTACTACGATCTAACCCATTTCTTGGGTTTTTTTTTTTTTTTTTTGGGGGGGGGGGGGGGGGGGGGGGGGGGTGTAAATACTACAATCTAACTTAGATTCAAGCAACGCATCTTCAATACCCTCGATCCTCCAGGCTGCTGATGATTAAACTTGCATACATTATGTGGAAGCGTACAAGTACCATAGCAACACTATGACATGGAAAACCTACTGAGACATACAAGGAATTTGTGTGCATACTCATTGATATATTGCTTTTTTTTTTATTTGAACATTTTTAATGTTCATTAAAGTTGTTTTACATGAGATGTACAATTTGATTACTTTCTATTAATAAATTACATGTACAAGATTGTATTTTAGACGTTTAGTATGTAGTTGCATTTCATCTGAAGTCAAACTTGTATTTGGATTCAGTTTTTCAATTCTAATAATCCACTGTGTTCAAAAGCTCCACAATAAGATATATAGGAAGTTTCAGACACATGGCCCGGGTGTAGTGATAAGTGGGCAAGGGTTAGCTAGGGAGTCCCCTATAAGTGACGCGTCACATTGGCGCCCAAGTGCGGTGATAAGTAGGCAAGGGTTCCCGTGCCGTGGACGAGTACGGGTAAAGAAGCTGGTCCATAATCGTAGGATTAGATTGGCATCTTGGAACATAGGATTTTTAACTAGTAAGAGCTTAGAATTGATAGATGTTTTGAGGAGAAGAAGGATTAATGTAGCTTGCATTCAAAAGACTAGATGGAAGGGTAAAAAAGCCAAAGAGTTGGATGACTTTAAACTTTGGTATACTGGGGATAAAACAAATAAAAATGGAGTGGGTATAATAGTGGATAAAGATTTAAAAAATGATGTGGTGGATGTTAAAAGAGTGGGTGATAGGATTATTGCTATCAAGCTTGTAATGGAGAAAGAGTTCGTAAATATAATTTGTGCAGATGCACCTCAAGTTGGATTAGATGAAAGTCTAAAGATAGAATTTTGGGAAAACATGGATGGATTAATGCAAGGAATTCGTCAAGGAGAAAAGATTATCATAGGAGGTGATTTAAATGGACATATTGGAAAAGATCCAAGAGGATATGAGAGTGTACATGGAGGATATGGTTTTGGAGAAAGGAATGAGGAGGGGATTTCAATTTTAGATTTTGCTACTACTTTTGATCTATCTATTATAAATACTTACTTCAAAAAGAGAGATGAGCATTTAATTACCTTCAAAAGTGGACAGCATAGAAGCCAAATAGATTTCTTCCTAACTAGAAGGACTGATAGATTATTGTGCAAGGATTGCAAGGTGATACTGGGAAAGCTTAACTGGACAACATAGACTTGTGGTCTTGGATATGTGCTTAGTCCCAAGAACACATAAAAGGTCCAAGGTAAACTATCCCAGAATAAGATGGTGGAATTTGAAAGGAGAGCGCTCGAAATCCTTCATTATTAATGAAATAGTCAAACAAGGAAAATGGGATCTTAAAGGGGATACCAATGCAATGTAGAATGAGATGGCTATGTGTATTATTAAGAAAGTGGCTAAAGATGTCCTAGGTGAATCAAAAGGAAAGGTCCATTCTTATAGAGAGACGTGGTGGTGGGATAGTGAGGTTCAAGCTGCCATTAGGAATAAAAAAAAAACTAGTTTTAAGACATGGCAAAGAACTAAGGATGTTTAGGATCTTCAAATGTATAGGTTGGATAGAAATGAAGCTAAGAAGAGTTATACAATAAGTTAGGCACGAAGGAAGGGGAAAAATCTATTTATAAGATAGCTAAGATGAGGGATAGGAAGAGTAGAGATCTTGACCATGTTAGATATATTAAAAATGGAGCTGGTAAAGTTTTGGTCTGTGAGGAGGATATTAAGAAAAGATGGGAAACCTATTTCTCTAGTTTACTAAATGAGCATTCTTCAAGCACTTAAGATTCGGACCATGGAAAAAAATTCGATCGAAATGGACAAAATTTCAACCGAAATGCCTGCAAAATTCCAAATCAAAACGAAATACAGGTATAGGCACAAAATGTATCCTGTATCGTTTCATATCGACCGAAGAGTCGATATTTCGGCCCGATACCATACCGGGTTGAAATGATACCTACGTAGGCTTTAAAATATCCAAATCGACCAAGTTTTCGACATTTCGACGCTATTTCGACCTACCGAGCCATTTCGAGCCATTTCGACCTCCTTTTGAATTTTTTGCTGATTTCTCTTGTTTTCATCCCCTTCTACACCTAATTTCTAGTATTCCATTTCCATCAAACACTTGATTTGCTCCTCCATTTGTGCATTTTCTCAAATCTTACAATGTGAGTAACCAACTTCCTCATTTTTATATTTTTGTTTCATTTGTGCCTTAAATCATGTTAGATTGCTTCCAAATTTATATATGTTTACTTTAGAGTGTTGATCTAAGAATTTGTAGTGTCAAATTTATTTTTAATTCTTCCTACTATTTTTTTTATTTTTCTGTTATTAAAAATTATTTACTAAATTATGTATATTGCTAAAAATGTATATGTATAGTACATGTATAAGTTTCAAATGAATGTATGTGAGAGTTGAGACACCATATTACTGTGATGGTGTTGAATTAATTTTTTTTTTGTGTTAATTATGTAATTTTACTGTATTTAATATATATTTAAATGATTAAAAAATATTTAAATATTAAAAAAACTAATTAATTTCTGTTTTAAATTTTAAAATAGCGGAGTATTAGTGGAAGCATGTATGCAATTTTTGGAGCATGTTGTGGATATTTTTAAGATAGTTTGTGTGTATTTTATATATTTTAGAATTATTTATATATTAAAAAATACTTATATAGTTATACATATTTTTTTTTTATTTAAAAATAGGAGGTTATTATTAGGAGCATGTATGGGACGTTTGGCTCGGAACACCAAGCGACCGATTCATCCGCTTCGGCTTCGTATCCTATATCCGATCCGTAAATATCCGTTTTGTTATTGTCCTTTTTACTTTTTATTTAATTTCTATTCGTCCTGCTCCGTCCGTCCGGTCCGTCCGTTTCTCTTTTTGAAAATGTTACCTTTCTCTCCGGTTTTTCCGGTTTTCCTCCGTGCTTCCCTCCGGTTGCTGCGGCGGTCGTTTTTCCGGTGTTTTCGGTCGGTCCTTTCGTCGTGCGTTGGGCGGTCCTCCTTCGTCTCATGTATGTCATTTTTGGAGCATATTGTGGAGCTTTTCAAGATACTTAGTGTGTGTTTCTTATATCAAGCACTCTATTTTAAAGATGTCAGAGATAGCTTGGGAACATGGAAGGCCACTGACAGTTGATAGGAGGAAGAGCGAGTGTAATTACTGCAAGAAACAAATAGGAGGTGGGGCCACCAGATTGAAGGTGCATGTAGCTGGTGGCAACAAGGATGTAACAAGGTGCCCAAAGGTGCCTGTAGAGGTCAAGAGGGCAATGGCCTCATATATTAGTGGTGGAAAGCAAAAGAGGAAAGAGAATTGATGACCTTCCAGATCCTGAGGGTTATGGTAGGGATGAGCCTGGAGACAGCGACCCTGATCCAGAGGTCGATCAGCTGAAGAGGGCGATGATGATGAGTAGGGAGCAACAGAGGATTGATGACATAAGGAGGCAACAGAGGGGTCTAGGTTGTGGGTCCTCTAGAGAGCCAGTAGGTATGGGAGGCACAGGTGGCTCCCAAGTCCCTATGAGGAGGTCTCAGAATGTGAGGCAGGAGGCTCCTATCCCACGGGCCCCTACAAGGGGTCGAGCTTCCTCAACACATCCTACAAATCCGGATCTTGAGATTCTTCGCAGTGATCCGGCCCTATTTGCGAGGCCTGAGCATAAACAGAGAAAGTTGAAGCACTTATGGGGGAGTGTGAAGGAGAAAGTGGGGATGGCTTTCTTCAAATGGGCGCATTACCATAGTGTTCCAGCACATACAGCCCAGGGGCCCTACTACAAAGATATGATTGAGCAGATAGGCAGGGCTGGGAGTGGTGTACAGGGCCCCACTCCATATGAGATATCTAATGTGTATTTGCCTAAGCATTAAAAGGACATAAATGAGTACATTAAGGGATTAAAGCCCATGTGGAATCATTATCGAGTGACTAATGGCTAATGGTTGGACTGGTCCCACTAGACAGTCCATCATCAATTTCATGTTGAATTGTGATGGGAGGATAGCGTTACCAAGTTAGTAGATGCATCCGGTGAGAAGAAGGATGCAAAATACATCTACAAATTATTGAAGCAAGTGGTAAAGGAGGTTGGAGTGGAAAATGTGGTTCAAATTGTGACTCAAAATGGCTCCAACTACAAGAAAGCTGGGTTGAAGATGCAGGAGAACTCCAGATATTTAAACATATAGTATTAATTTTCATTTGTAAATACATATATTTACATTACACATATACATGTACACTTTATAACTTTGTATTGATGACTTGATGCCTTGATGGATGGACAGATATAGGCTCTTTTGGACTCCTTGTGCTGCTCACTGCATTAACTTAATGTTGAAGAACATTGGAAAGGTCAAGCTTGTGAAGAATACCGTGGAGCAAGCTCGACATGTTAGCACCTTCATATATAACCACACCTATGCATTAAGGATGATGAGGGACAAGTGTCAGGGTGAGTTAGTGAGGCCAGGCATAACCAGATTTGTTACTAATTGGATAACACTGCAGAGCTTTGAGAGTAGGAAGACTGGCCTTAGGAGTATGTTTGCATCAGAAGAGTGGTTTAACTGGGAGGGTTCTTCATCAATGGGAGGAAGGAGAGCACAGTTGACCATCCTCGATGATACTTTCTGGCACAATGTGAGGATAGTGGTGAAGATGCTTGAGCCTGTGGTGAATGTGTTAAGGATGGTAGATCAGCAGAGAAAACCTACTCTACCACACATATTTGTTGCAGTAGATAGGATGAAGTAGCAAGTTGCTCAGGTCCACCCATGCGGCAACAAGAAAGTCCTTCAAATCATCAATAGTAGATGGGAGTCTATGTTGCAGCATCCACTGTATAAGGCTGGTGAGTTGTTAAGTCTAGTATTTAATTTAATTTTCATTATGTTATCACACTATTAAGCATTAATTCTCTTTTATGACATACTTTTTCTTACAAAGCATACTATTTAAATCCCAAGTACCATCACAAAGAAATCTTGGGAAAAGGCAAGATTTGATGGATGCTGTCCAAACTGTAGTGGAGAAGTTCAAACTAGAAACAGCTAAACAAGCAATCATCCTTATGGAGGTGAGATAGGGATTTGAATCATTTGATATTCACAATTCGTAGTTTTATACTAAGTTATTAACCTAGTAACTAGTTATTGTTTTTTTCCTTTATATATTAGATAAAGGCTTTTAGGGATGCCACTGGGAGCTTCGGTTGTGTTGTGGCCGTATCGGGAAGGGAAACCGCCCTTGCGGGTAAGTTCATTCATTTAATTCATTACACATTTAATGATTATATTCTATCTTTAATTTAGTTATTTAAGTATTAAAATGACTTGAGTCTATGTTTGTTGCAGCTGAGTGGTGGTTGCAATTTGGACGTGACTCATACCACTTAAGTGTGATTGCAAGCAAAGTGCTCTCCCGGACATGTTCTGCCACTGGTTGTGAGCGAAATTGGAGCACCTTTAGCCTCATTCACTCGAAGAGGCGCAACCGATTGGGTGTGAAGCGTCTAGAGGACCTTGTCTACGTACACTATAATATGAGACTGAGAGAGGATCATATTAGACAAGGGATGGATATAGAGAGCACCAATATCGAGTTGGCCGACATATTTGAGATGGATGATGATGATAACCCAGTAGTTGACTGGATCAGGGACAGTGGAGACGGATTGTTGCATGAGGAGGGAGGTCTTCCCAATAAACAGATTGCAGAGGAGATGGGGGCTGGTGTGGGGGACTTCATGGCCCAGGAGGGGAGGCCACATGTAGAGCCCGCCCGTCCCTTCGTGCCACACCCTAGTGCATCCACCCAGAGTGAGGATTTGATTCTCTGGTCCGACACTGAGGATGAGGTGACTCAGGCCTCCGGCGATGACGACGATGGTGGTGATGATGACAATGGCGATGACGGTGATGATGGAGGGGATGAGGAGGGTGTGGGACCTCGTGATCAGGATTCAGCTGATCCTAGGGGCAACACCACCACCACCACCACCACGTGAGAGTCAAGGGTGGGGAGGACGACCACCGAGATTCACAGGAGAGAGTCAGTTCACCCACGCGACATAGGATTCAAACCATACTGGAGCTGCAACTCGAGGCAAAAATGTTTCCTCTACATATTCGAGGAAGGGGAAGGGGAGACAGCACGGCTGGAGCACAGAGGATACGCCATCATATGGGTCCTACCGTCCATCCGATGCCGAGAGCTTAGAGGGATCTATGAGATTAATGAGCATTGATGATGCTAGAGACTACTCCACCTCCAGAGGATCCGGATGGCATAGGCCTGCAAAGTCCTCATATGATACTGCTGTGGAGAGTATTGGTTCTACCGAGTCGACTTATGGTTATGGACCATATGGTGTCCCTCTTGGCTATCAAATTCAGGGTCAGGCTAGTCAGCCACGAGTGGAGCCTTATGGTTATGGAGCGGCCTATGGAGCTTATGGTGTCCCTCCCACAATCGATTGGAGTCAGCCATTGGGACCTTATCAATATCCTTATCCTTCTCCTGAAGAGCCAGGGGCAGGGTGCTCTTTCATTTGTTGAGTAGATCTTCCACACTATTACACAGCCACAAGGCCCACCACCACCAGTTCCTTTGGATATTCACAACTTCCCACCGTTAGGAAATTTTATGAATGTGGATGAGGCCACATACAAAGATGCAGTTCTTGACTATGTCCAAAACTATATAGGGGCGAGGGCAAACATCATGGGAGTTATATTGTCATTTGTATGGGGTGCAGATGGAAGAAGGAGACCTTAAGGCTTGAATAAAATAGACTTGTAAGTAACAACATTCCCACTTCTTCTCTGATTCATGTACTATATACTTGGAATGTTGGATGTTACATTTTCAGTAGTTTTTTAGTAAACTAGTAGTTTTATAGTGTTTATTATGCTTGAAATAGCTAGTACACAAAAATCCAAATCAATTTGAGTGCATTTGAGGCTCGAAATTGAGTTTTCAAGAATCCTCGAAATTTCTTCCTTGATTTGAACAACTACACCTTTCACCAAGGCACCAATGTCCGAACTTATATACGTAGAATTTCGATGTCCGAAGTAAAAGAAGCTTTGAGGAGGATGAAACTCAACAAAACACAAGGTCCTGATGAAATCCCAATTGAAGTATGGAAGAGCTTAGAAACCCATGGACTAGTTTGTTTGACTAAGTTGTTTAATAAGATTATGAGCACAGGGAAAATGCCAGATGAATGGAGGAGAAGCGTCATGGTTCCAATTTACAAAAATAAATGAGATATTCAAAGTTGTAATAACTATAGGGGCATTAAATTGATGAGCCATAAGATTAAATTACGGGAGAGAATAATTGAAACCCATTTGAGACACTTAACTACTGTTACGAAGAACCAATTTAGGTTTATGCCGGGAAGATCTAAAACAGAGGCTATTTACCTAATTAGGAGACTTATGGAAAGGTATAGAGAATGTAGGAAAGACCTTCATATGGTATTTATTGACCTAGAAAAAGCTTATGATAGAGTCCCTAGAGCATTAATTTGCAAGTACCAGAGAAAAGAAGTGTTGCAAGTATATATGTAGATATAATTAAGGATATGTATGATGGTTTGGTGACTAGTGTTAGACACAGTGGGGAGACAAAGTAATGAATTCCCGATAACAGTTGGGCTACATCAAAGGTCAACTTTAAGCCCATATCTATTTGCACTGGTAATGGATGAATTAACCAAAGACATTCAAGATGAGGTCCCCTGGTGTATGCTTTTTGCGGATGATATTGTGTTGATTGATGAGACCCAAGTAGGGATTAATACCAAATTAGAATCATGGAGAGTAGCTTTGGAATCAAAAAGCTTTAAACTTAGTAGATCAAAAACAGAATATCTAGTTTGTAACTTTAGTCATGATCGGGCAAATGATGAGTTGGTGATACTTGACGATAAAGAGATTCCTCAGAGTGATTGTTTTAGGTACCTAGGTTCAATCATAAGTAAAAGAGGTGATTTAGAGGATGAGGTTTTCCAAAGAATTAAAATAGGGTGGATGAAGTGGAGAGGTGTGTCCGAGGTCTTATGTGATCGGCGTATTCCATTAAAGCCTGAAGGAAAATTTTATAGGACCGTTGTTCAACTAGCTATGATGTATGGTGCAAGGTGTTGGCCTGTTAAAAAGAATCATATAGATAAACTCATTATAGCATAAATGAGGATGCTAACATGGATGAGTGGCAAAACTAGGATGGATAAGATAAGAAATGATCATATTAGAGTTGGTCTGGGAGTTGCTCCCATAAGTGATAAGCTTCGAGAAAGTCGTTTGAGGTGGCACGGCCAATTCAAACGGAGACTTATAAATGCCCCTGTACGGAGAAGTGATATAATACATATTAAAGGAAGTAGAAGAACTAGGAGTAGACCTAAGATAACCTTAGGAGAAGTGGTGAAAAAGGATATGTATAGCTTAGGCCTTGTATCTAGCATGGCCTTGAACAGATTGATTGGAGGGCAAGAATCCATGTATCCGACCCCATTTAATTGGGACAAGGCTTATTGTTGTTGTTGTTGTTGTTTCAGACACATCCACCATGAAAAAGCAATTAAGATGGACAACCAAGTTGGCAGCAAACAAAATTACCCCAACTTAATAAGATCTTGGCCCAACTTGATTTTCTAGAGGACACAGATGGACAATGGGACTATGATCTTGAAGCATGCTACTCTTGATGTTGATGCTTATCAAAAGTGGGAGGACAAAAAACTTAAAATGTATGATTTTCTGGCGAGTCTCAATATTGATATAATCAATCCATGCTCAAATCCTCTCACGGGAACCTTTTCCATCTCTGGAGCAAGCTTATGCGATAGTTAACACTAAGGATAGTCGTAGGAAAGCTATAGTGCATACTCAGATATCTGACAAATTTGCTTCAATGGCTGGTACAGGAATACAACTGATTCTCGCACACTAGTTAAATGTGAATATTGTGCTCCGCAACAAGCTTATGTGATGGTTGACACTTAGGATAGTTGCAAGACAGCTATGGTGCATACTTAGATATCTGACAGATCTTCTTTGGTGGCTAGTACAAGTAGTATTAAGACCAATACAAGTGATTCGCGCACACCAATTAAACATGAATATTATGGTCGCAAGCAACACACCAAGGACAAGTGTTGGAAGTTACATGGTTGTCCAGTAAATTCCCATACAAGAAGGAATGCCAACCAGGGAGGAAACTAAGCTTCTGCCCATCAAGCTAATTCTGATAGCCTGAGTACTCCAACACCTCTCTCTCCTCTGACAAACTTCAGCACCTATGCCAGCTAAATGATCGGGCTCGATGTGACCTCTTTTAGGCTCGATGTGCCCTATTTTGCACTAACTCCCAGTGCAAGTGCCACCTCTGCCATAGTTCCTCCTTCTGATACACAGTCTTCCACAGGAATTTTCTATTGTCATAGTATCAATTCGACTTATCCCTTCCAGATAATTGACTTTGGGGCACCTGACCATATGATTGGTTCATCCTCTTTGCAACTCACGTCACAAGTAAGTTTTTTGCTAATCCTTTGTCCATTAGTAGTTTTACTATAAACGGCAAAATAACTTTTTTCCCTTCTCATTGTGTGTTTCAGGATCTAGAAATGAATCGTACAATTGGTAGTGTCAGACGGCAAGGGGGCTCTATTTACTAAATGGGTCTCCATCAGCTTTTTCCACAACCTCTACTTCCACTTTTGGTCATTTTTCCTTGTTAAAGTGGCATCATCGTTTAGGCCACATTCCTTTATTGTCTAATAAAAGATATTTCTTGATTTGGTTAAACATTGTAATTTAAATGACTTTCATTGTGATACTTGCATTTTAGCCAAGCAAACTAGACATGTTTACACTCAATTTAGGAAAATGTGTGGAAGCCAATTTGGCATATCATGTTGTTCCAATACCAATTTACACCAGTATAGAGATTTCAATTGAAGGCTTAGTCGGGTCTCTTTTGACTTGTTGCAACTCCAACATAGCTCCTTCCTTAGGGTTTTTATTAATGTCGCACACAAATTGTATCTAAGCAAGAACTAAATCATACTATCTGAACAAGTGAAAAGGAAGTCCACCGATGTCTCTCCTCGCTCTGCCAACCCAAACTTCTCTCCTTCCTCCTCCAGCCCTGGCTTCCCCTCCTCTATCCTTCCCATCTCCCCCGATAACCCCTCCCCTACCCCCCCCCACCAACCCTTCCCCCACCCCTACTACTTGGGATTCCTTTTTCTCTTCCTCCACCCTCAATCCCCCTGTATCTGACTGCAATCTCTCATACATCTTCCCTTCCTCTGCTGATCCTGTTGCCTCAGTCCGATGTCCCTCATTTGCCATTGAACCCAGTATCCTCCGTTTGAAACTTGTTGTGCTTGGCTAATTCCTTGATCCCTAACCTCCCCTTGGCATCGTCAAGGCGCCTCTCTCCAAGTAATGGATTGCCCAAGGTTCATTGTAAACTTATGTCATAGACTCCGGCATCTTTCTGTTCAAGTTTGCCTATGCCGCATGTAAATGCAAAGCCCTCTTGGGAGCGATCTATGCCTCTCCGACAAATCGACATTGGTTCTCTTCCCTTGTGGATCAACCTCCCCGAACTTCCACTGGATTTCTGGAATGGAGGTTGTCTTAGTCATATTGGCTCTGTTGTTGGTCGCCCTCTTCGAACTAATCAGAAGACTTTTAAAATGGAACGTCTCTCCTATGCTCGCCTTTATGTGGACATCCCTGTCTCCAAGCCGCTTCCTCCCAGCATTTGCATCGAAGACGATAACAGTCTCCGCTACAACCAAATCAATGCATATAACTGGATCCCAAATAGGTGTGACTTGTTCGAGCTTTGGTCACGACTCTTCAGCCTGTAACAAAGCTCTATCTCCACCCACCCTTGTTACTGGTATTCTTTCGCCACTACTGCTGCCTACTGTCCATATGCCTGAAGAGCGAATGCCTCCGCCGACTGAAGATCCCTCTGGTCCACTACTTTCTGACGCTCATCGATCACTGCCGACTGATGCTTTCTTGGCCCCGCCACCTACCGCCTTCCAGTATGAAGCCCAAAATTCTCCAAAACTTTGATTGTTGATTGAAAGCTCCTACAATCTTGTCCCAATTCCATGGTTATCAAAGTGTCCGCTTAGGCGCGCCTAGGCAGCAAAGCGGTTTTTTAACCACTTAACTAACGGGCTGATTTCTTGCCGCCTTTTGCGCCAAATTGCCGCCTAGATGCTAAAGCAGCCGCTTTTTTCACATTTTGTAATTTGTGCATAGTATTCTTTCTTTTTTTCTAATCATAATTTATTCTACAATGCCGTCTATAAATTTAAATATGTGAGCTACTATGGAATCGAACTCCAAGGCCCAATTTGCAAATGAACTCCGAGGCCCAAAGTGTCTGTCGGCAACAGAATGTGAAGCATGAGTCATATTCAATATTGATAATCAATGACTTGGAAATCGGAATAATAAGATCTATTAATTTATCATGTCGGCACTGTTTGGTTAAAAAAAGGAAAAATGGATACATCAATTCTGATTCCAATTCGAATATTATTCATGTATATTTAACAAAAAAGTCATGTTAAAAATAATTTGTAAAATAATTTCACTAAACTATATATGAATAATATTGTTATTCATAATTGTGATTCTTGAATTTTTTTAATTTTTATGAATATGATTGTTGAATGTTTGTTTAGTACTTTAGTTTATTATAAAAAGTATTTGTATTAAAAAGTAGTTTAAAAGTAATTATATTAAAAATATTGACTAAACCGCTTTGGTCGCTTTATTGCCGCCTAAGCGCCCGCTTAATCGCCAAGATGGAGCCCCAATCGCTTTGCCACTTTAATAACCATGCCCAATTCCCCTGCTGGATAGATTGGACCAACTAACCATTGAAGTCGCCATAACTATTTCTCCAGTAGGTCTTCCTCCTGCAAAAACCTATCGAAGAAAGAAAAGGAGGAAGAAGAAGGCCGTACTCCTGCAAGTCCTGACCCTCTAACAATTCCGCCTAAATCTCTAATAGTTGTTGTCGATGTTGAAGGTTCTCCCAAGGTTGCTTCTTCCGTAGCCTACACCTACTTGCTTATTGTACCTTCGTCGTCGTGCTCCCCTAAGGATCAAATCTCCAGGTATCTTCCCCTTCCCCTGCTTGTCCGATTGTCGCCTCGACCTCTAACCATCTGCAACTTTCCATTCCTAGACATCCTTTATCGCCTCACCCTACCTTGACCCCGCCTCTCTCCTCCCCAGCGCACGTGAAACCTAAACTCTAATAACCCCTTTTTCTAACACCCCTGGCAAGTTGGTTGGGCCCACCGATACCGCACTCCTCTTAAATGTGCGATCGGGTTCTGTCTTGGGCCATACCCCCACCCCCTCCTTACACCCAAATGGGCCTCCACTTCTTTTAGGCCCAATCTCTCACCCCGCTACCCAGATCAATTTGGCCCACCCGTGTCCTCTGAACTATTCTCCTTCTAATCCTCCTGAACCCATAAAAGACACCAGGCTAGACCGCCTTTTATCTTCCTCTCCTAAACACTCTCATGGAGACCGTATTCCAAACCTGTCCTTCTCTACCAAACCTCTAACTCCTAGCTCCGGCTCCACTATTTACCCCAACATCTTTGAGACCCCTTCCCCTTGGGATCCCTCCTTGCATGAGTGTCTCCCTCTCCCTCTCCTTTTAACGGTAATATGGTTAATTTAGCTTTGTATTATGTTGCCCCCTCCCCCAATAGCTTCTTTGATGCCCCCACCCCGAGTAATTTGATTCTCTGATATTCTCATTTGGAATGTAAGTGGCCTTATTTCCTTGCAAAACAAGTTGAAGTCAAAAGTATTCTCTATACTTTGAAAGCCTCCTTTAGTGCCCTCCTTGAAACCCATGTTATAGTGATAATGCCCACCGGATTGCCCACTCAATAGCTCCCTCTTGGTCTTTCCTTTCTAATTCCAATCTCTCCCTTAATGGTCATATTTGGATTCTCTACGACCCAGCTAAATTCCACTCCTCCCTCTTGTCCTCCTCTCCTCAATTCATGCACCTATGCTTATTTGCTCCCTCAAGGTCCACTTTCTTCCTCACCATCAATTACGAGTTTAAACGTGCCTCGGAACGCACTCCTCTTTGGGACGATATATATTCTATCTCCTCCTCCATGGGGCACCCTTGGGGTATTGGCGGTGATTTCAATACTGTCCATTTCTTGCATGAGAGAGTTGGAGGTCACTTGCCAAACTTGGTGGCGGTTGAAGCCTCCAACTCGTGTTGATGATGTGAGCCTCTTCGACCTTCGTTTGTTTGGCCACCACTTACCTGGCAAAACCGCAGGGTTGGATACGCCCGTATTGCCTCAAACTGGATCGTTTCTTGGCTAACCCACTTTCCTGCTTCCCTTGCATACTTATCCCCTTTGGGGTATTGGCGGTGATTTCAATATTGTCCGTTTCTTGCATAAGAGAGTTGGAGGTCACTTGCCGAACTTGGTGGCGGTTGAAGCCTCCAACTCGTGTTGATGATGTGGGCCTCTTCGACCTTTGTTTGTTTGGCCACCACCTTACCTGGAAAAACCGCAGGGTTGGATACGCCCGTATTGCCTCAAACTGGATCGTTTCTTAGCTAACCCACTTTCCTACTTCCCTTGCATACTTATCCCCCCCCCCCGCATCTCTCAGACCACTCTCTACAACCTCCACATTCTGATCCCCCTTCTTTCGATCCCAAACCCTTCAAATTTTTTGACATGTGGACCTCCGATCCTTCCTTTCTCTCTACCGTTCATTTTGCTTGGCTTCAACCGGTCCACTACCACTCTCTCCCCCTTGTTGCCTTCACTTGCAAGCTTAAGAACACTAAAATTGTCCTCCGTTCCTGGAACTCCTCCACTTTTTGTAACATCTCCTCTAGAGTCTCTAGCTATCACTCTGATCTCTCCAGGGTTCAATCCTTTCACCGAAGTGACACCCTTAACCCTTCGTTTGCGGAGGAAGAGAAATCCCTCAAATTGGAACTTTCCTCCTATCTCTCTCAAGAGGAAAGTTTCTTCTCCCAAAAATCTAGAATCAAGTGGCTTGAGCTTAGAGATGCCAACACTGCCTATTTTCACTGCTCCCTTAAAGCTCGCCGCAACTTCAACTCCTTTCCTTGTTTGTATACTAGCGGTGGATCTTGGATCTATAACCCCTTAGTATTAAAACTGAAGTTATCTCATTCTTCTCTAATCTCTTCCCGCCGCCTTCTCTTCCCCCTCGCCCCTCTCTCCCCTACCATTCCCAACAAGTTTGTAGATCCCTCTCTCCTTGACTCTCTTTGCTCCATCCCCTCCTCGAAGGAAATCATCTTCGCTATCCGATCCCCCCGATGGATTTAGTATGGGCTCCTTCTTGGCTACTTGGGACTGGTGCGTGCCATCTTAAGCTTTTTCCTTAATCCTTCCCAACTCTCATTCCCATGGTGGGAGATCTCGCGAGACTCGAACTCGTTTTGCGGCGAGACAGATGGAGGGCGCAAACGCGAGATCTCGCCTTCTCGCCCGGACCGTTGGCTCTCATTTTACCTTTTTGGGTTTGGCTGATTCTTTGCCTACTCTACCGCTCCAGGAGACATCTTCTCTCTGTCTTTGTTTTGTTTATGATTTTGACTTTGGTGTGTTTTTTTTAAAATTGAGTGTGATACTCTATGTGGTTGCGAGCTGTTCTGTTTTCTTTATGCCTGGTTCATCTGTTGTTCGGCTCCCTATCCTCTCTTTCGGTTTCCCTTGGGTGCTTGAATCTGCTTGGTTGTTTCCAATCCGGCCCCCGTGTTAGGCCTTAATGCTTTCGTTTCCCCTTGGGCCTCCCCCGGTGGGCCCGGTTGCCGTTGTTTCTCGCCGGTCTCCCGGTGGTCGGTCTCTCTTTCGGTGGCGGTTCTCGGGCGGTCTTCCCTGCTCATTCCATTAACCAAACTTTCATTTGTCTCATTCCCAAAAAACCTGAAGCCTCCTCCCTTTATGATTTTTGTCTTATCTCCCTCTGCAGCCTCCTTTATAAATTCATCTCCAAGATCCTCGTTAACCGTATTAATCTGGTAACGCCCTCGCTGATAAGTGCCAACCAATCTGCTTTCATCTCCGGTCGGAGTATCTTGGACAACATTCTTCTTTGTGCAGAGATCATTAGAGGTTTTGATAAGAGTCACCCATTCCCCAGTTGCCTTCTTGAAGGTCGATCTCCATAAAGCTTTTGACTCTATCCGTTGGGACTTTATTAGTGAGGTTCTCTCTACTAGGGGATTCCCCCTTCCTTTGCCCATTGGGTCGAAATTTGCATCTTTACCCCTCTCTTCTCCATCATCACCAATGGCTCCCCTGCAGGCTACATCCCTTTTAAGGTGGGTATCCACCAAGTTTGCCCCCGCTCCCCCTACCTCTTTTCCTTGGCTCTCAAAATCCTCTTCAGCCTCCTCCAATCCAAAACAAACCAGCTCCTCATCTCTCCCATCCCTAAGTGCAAAGCCCTCAAACTAACCCACCTCGCCTTCGCGAATGATCTCATAATTTTCTCCAAGGCGGATCACTCCTCAATCTCCTCTATCCTTGCCTCCACCTCTCCTCCTTTGAATCCCTCTCCAATCTCCGAGTCAATCTTAAGAAATCTACCATCTTCCATATGGGTGTCTCTGATTCTATTCGTTCCTCCTTTCTTCTACTCTTTGGTTTCAAACTTGACTTCTTCCATGTTTCCTACCTTGGCCTTCCCCTGATCCTTGGTAGGATCACCCATTACCACTGCTCCCCAATGCTTGACCACATCAGGAAAAGGCTCCAACTCTGGAAAAGAAAACTTCTCTCCTTCTCCAGTAGAATGGTGCTTATTCAGTCAGTTCTCCAATCTACCTACCTTTATTAGTGTGGTATCTTCTCCCTCCCCAAATCCTCCATCCATGATATGGAATCCCTCTTTTGTGCCTTCCTCGGGAAAGGCCAAAAATCCTCCCATTTTCATCACCCTATTAGTTGGTCCGACATCTGCCACCCAATTTCTAAGGGGGCCTTGGCATTCTCTGTATCCAAGATGTTAACATGGCTTGCCTTTTGAAACTCATCTGGAAAATTGCCTCAAAGCATGATTCCATTTGGGTTTTTAGGTCTACTCCCACCTTCTCAAATCGGATTCCATCTAGACTGCCCCAACCCCTTCCAACCCTGGAGGAAACTCCTTCTCTGTCCTTGAGCCCTTTTTGCTATCTCCGTCCAAATCTCTTTTGGGTCCTCCACATCACAAAACCCGTATCCCCAAAGTTGCCCCCTATCTTCCTTCATCACTAATGGTTCTTGGTCCCCCTCCCCCCCACCCAAGTCTCACACAAGTCTGGGATTCCCTCCCCTCCCTTACACCCTCTGCTTCTAACCTCACCATCTGGCTTCCATCCCCCACTAAATCCTTCACTACCACTTCAGCTTGGAACCTCCTTCGGACCCCCCCTCCCCTCTTGTCCCTTAGGCCCCATTAGTCTGGTTCAAAGATCATATTCCTCGTCATTCCCTCACCCATTGGAGCAAGGAAGAAAATTTGACCGAAACAAGAATTTCGACCTTGCAAAAGGCCAAAATTTCGATGTTTTGGTCAAAATGCATCAAAATTTCGATCGAAACTGGACACTTTCTACTGGAAATTGGAACTCAATTTCGGGCCTCATATGGACTCAAAATTATTTGGATTCTTGCATACTACCTATTTCAAGCATTATAAACACAATGGAACTAGTACTTTGCCCAAAAAAAAGAAAAAACCATTCAAAATTTATCATTCAAATATACTAACAAATGGCTCGTTCCAACAAATGCAAATTGTATTGCATACAAGCATAGAATCATCAGCATAAATGAATTGTTTGGTAGAATGGTCAACAAAATAAAATGACCGACTAGATCAAGTGATGGTGTCTCACATATATTAAGTTGAAGCCTATATATCATATATACATAAAATAAAAATACACAATTTTATAAAATAATTATTAAAATCAGAAAATGAAAAAATGGTAGCAGATAATAAAAAGATAAGTTTAACAAAACACAATCATAGATCATAGTCCTAGGCTAAACATATATTAATTTCAAGGCAATACAAGATCATTTAAGGCATGACAAACAAAAATAAAAAAGGGGGAAGTTCGGAATTGTTGTGTATGACTCATGCTTTAATTCTATTGTTATCTAAGTTTCCTTTGTAGTTGTTGTGGCTTAGGAGGTGTTTGGAGGCAAAAAATGAGCAAAAGAGGTGTTTGAAGGCAAAGGAGTAGTGGAAATTAGGTGAAAATGGGATAGAAATCAATAAAAACTAAGGAAAACAAGTTGGAATGTTGAAATGGTTGAATTTTGGTCAAAACCTCCGAAATGGTCGAAATCTCCGAAATTTCGGTCAAAATTTGACACTTCCGAAATAATTGGAATTTAGTTTCGTTTTTGAAAAATGCAGACATTTCCACCGAAATTTTGACAATTTCGGTCAAATTTTCTTCTATGCTTTGGAGAGACCTCAACCTTCCCCTCCCCACCCAAACCTTCCTTATTAGCCGCCACATTTTGGTAAACCCTAATTGCATCTTCCACTGGAATGGTTTAAAGGACATCGCTTACCTTTATTTCTCTTCTTTTCTCTCGTTCCCTTTGGTCTTTCGCCCTCACTTCAATTTGGCCTTAGTCAAGGCATTCTTTTGGATTTGCTCGTGATTGAAATTGGATCTTGAGAATCTTTTGGGGCTCCTCTATTTGTGACCAAGTTGGAAAGCTAGTTTTTGGAGCTACAATCCACCACTTGTGGTGGTAGCGCAACCTTAGGAGATGGACCTCCAAATCTCGCTCACTAAACTCGATTTGGGATGCCATGTGTTTTGATGTATCATCTAGACTTCTTTGTCTCCCCCACCCCCATTAGTTGATTCCCTAAGGACTAGGCTTATTATTAGCTCCTAGGGTCTCTCCTCTCCATTCCGGTCTTCCTCTTGATCGGTCCCCCCCCCCTCGTTTCCCTCCTATTTGTATCTTCTTTGTTGCTTAATTTTAATTATTCATTTACCATAAAAAATTAATAAATAAGCTAGACATGTTTACCCAATCTCTGATAATCATAGTAGTGTGCCTTTCATTGTTGTTCACTCTAATGTATGGGATCCTTCTCAGATTGAGTTTATTTCTAGCAATAGGTGGTTTGAGACCTTAATTGATTGTAGCACTAGAACCACGTGTGTCTCCTTCAACAAAAAGAGAGAAATGTTTTTTGTGTTCCCAGATTTACCATAAGATGGTTAGTACACAGTTTGGGGCCAAAGTAAAAATTCTGCATATAGATAATGGGACTGAGTATTTGGGTGGGGTGTTTCCCTCTTACCTTGCTGACCATGGTATTATACACCAAACCAGTTGTATCAACACCTCTCCTCAAAACGGGGTTGCCGAACGCAAGAACAGAACCTTATTGAGGTGGCACGTTCTCTAATGTTCACTATGAATGTGCCTCCTTGGCTTTGGGGGGATGCAATCCTTACTACAGTGCATCTAATTAACTGAATGTCATCCCATGTTTTGCAACAGCATTGTCCCCTTGAGGTTCTTTTAGAGGCAGCAGCTTTTTCTGTACCACCCAAGGTGTTTAGTTGTGTTGCCTTTGTGATAACCCCTAGGATCCTAACCCGAATCCCTAATTGCAAGCCCAAGGACCTAGGGATTCAATACAAGGCAGTTGTAGGCATCAAAATCTATGGACCTGGATGGTGAAGATCAAGGTTGTGCCACTTTGTTGGAATTTGAAAGAAGATCTGACTCGAACCCCGATGGATTGGGAAGGTGGATTTCCATCTCTCGAGCGTCAGAGTTTGGAGGTGTCCAAGTCTAGGCATGACTCCTTGGCATGATCCCTAAGCTTATACTTAAGTCCAGGGTCAAACCAAACAGATTAGCCACCTTGTTGCTCAAAACTGACAAGGGCGGTTGGTTGGATAGTACGGGTATTTTCGGGTTTTTGACCTCTAAAACCCCTATTTAATGGTTATAAACCCTGAATTCAGGATTATTTTGTTCCTAGACAGTCGGAGAACCTAGTGCAAGTCAATGGGTTCTTGTCAATAGGATGCAATCCTTACTATAGCGTATCTGATTAACCGAATGTCGTCCCATGTATTGCAACAGCGCTATCCCCTTGAGGTTTTTTTAGAGGCAGCAGCTTTTTATGTACCACCCAAGGTGTTTGGTTGTGTTGCCTTTGTGATAAACCCTAGGATCCTAACCCAAATCCCTACTTGCAATCCCAAGGACCCAAGGATCCAATAGAAAGCAGTTGTGGGCCATCAACTAAAGACCATTGGATTAGCATCAGAATCTATCAACCTGGATGGTGAAGATCAAGATTCTGCCGCTTTGTTGGAATTTGGAAGAAGATCCGACTCAAACCGGGATGGATTGGGAAGGTGGATTTCCAGCTCTCAAAAGTCAGAGCTGGGAGGTGCCCAAGTCCAAGCATGAACCCTTGTACTAAAGTGAAGTCCAAGCATGAATCAGACAGATTGACCACCTTGTTGCTGAAAACTGACAGGGGCAGTTGGTCAGGGTTGTTGGTGACCCAATCTACTGCCTCATGGGCTGTTGGTCGGACAGTACAGGTTTTTTCGGGTTTTTTACCTCTAAAACTCCTACTTAAATGGTTATAAACCCTAAATTCGGGATTATTTTATTCCTAGACGGCTGAGGAACCTAGTGCAAGTCGCAGGGTTCATGTAGGTAAGTGATATGTGCGGCAGGAGTCCTAAATCTTCCTTGGATCTTCAGTCGTGAAGGTAGATCGTCGATGTCCTTCATCTTCTACTTGTTCTTCGTTAAGTCATAGAGAGATGAATGTGAGAAAAACTATCTTGGGGATTAGATCAAATTGGGAAACCCTTATTTTCCATCGATTCTAATCAGATCTATCACAAGGAATGAGATTCACATCTTTCCCAATTGCAAAGTTCTCCCAAAATAGGATTAACATCTTCAGATTTGCTAAACCATTAGGTTTACTTTCCGTTCGATGTTTGGAGTGTTAGGAAGTGTTTCAGAGACGAAATCCATGCCTAACATCAACCCAGAACCCTTAGTGGATCAGGATTGAAGGTGCAAATTTCGGATCTGAAATTCAATTCGCACACACATGGGGAGTCAATCGGGGCGGTCGACCAGTCTCTACCAGGTCTGACCAACTGCCCCACTTGCTATCTTGGTTTGGGTTGTCTGTCTTGGCCTATTTGATTCCAAACGTTAATTCTAAATGCATAAACATATTTCTAGGGTTTCCAGTGATTTGCTAGAGTACTTGTTTGTGAGGTTTACTGATCTTTGAAAGGTTTTGGATGGTCATCCAAGTGAGGAAAACAGTTCACATGTGCTTGGCCGATTCTTGAGTTTTTCATATGCTTTCCAATTCATGCTTATGATGTACTGTGGTGATAACATATGCTGTTTAGAACATGCATGCATTGGGTATACTTGGGTATATGCTTAAAATGCTGTTTATCTTATTATCTAGGATGTTACGGTTGAATTTAAATTGTGACAAAGGAAATTAGGTTATAAATCCTCAATCTAAATGTATACTGAAGTATGTTTGGTCCTGCATTTTCCAAATCTAAACATTAAAACCCGCTTTCTGCTTCCAACTCTTTCCTGTTCTATGAATATTTGAAATGATTCTTTATCACCATTCAAATTCTGATCCATTCTAGATAAAACGCACCAAACACTGTTTTCTTCTTGTACCCATTTTGACTAACTAGAGATGGGAGGTAAGCAGTACTTAAGGTAGTGTTGCAGTCCAATAGAACTTCTAGATTGATGAATAGATATGGATTTAGGTAATCCTACAAGACAAACAGATGGTGGCAAAATTATACAAGCTTAAAAGAGTGTAAAGTTCTTACATTCGTGATTCAGGATCTTCACGAGGGTCATATCCTTTTCTAATCCAGAGAAGGCGAAACGGTCCAGTTAAAAAGTAGTATGCAGTTCTAAATAGAAGCCTGCACAAATCAAGTATCACAACCAACTTTTGCAGGACTAATACAAATAACAACACAAACAAAAATCATAAAGTTTTCATTCATAGAATCATATCCCTATCATAAAACAAGAAAGTAAAGAATGCAAAATGAAAGTAGTCCAAAAGAAGACCTTTTCAGTAGATGTTCACCAAAATCTAGGCCTTCATCCAGCAAACGATGAGTCAGGGAATGCCTGTGCCAAATAGGACGCTCATCAAACAATTTAGCAACTGCCATCTGCCATTGCCACTGCTCTTTTTCTGGGGTTATAAATTCTTCCCAGTGGAATTTCTTGGGTATCTGTGTGTATTTTAAGCACCACAATGGGGGAGAAAGAATGAAATCCAATTTCTTTTTTAAGTACAAGTTGTGGACTCTTTTATTGAGGACTAATGTTGATAATCACTTCTCCACTTAGTTAGACAGATTCTCATTCAAATGGAAGAAATATCAATTGAATGGTGCTGGAAAGACAATGACAGTGTTCTGCAGCTTCTGCTCAGGTAAAACAATAAATATTTGGGGAGAAACTGACACTTATGAGTTCTGACATGAACCAGTTATCAAAAAAAGAAAGGCCTGTGACTGTTAGAATAAAAGAAAAGGCCACAGTAATTTGGCGATGCATACAAGCTGACAGAGGGTGCAAGCAATGGGCGCACTTAAGTCTTTTCAATGAATTTAAACTCCTGGAAGGTCTTTCAGAGGAGGGAGACACATGGCAAGGAATTTTTTTTCCCTGTAATTATTAATCGAGACAGCAAAACCATCCTTCCAGTAATTAAAAAGAAGTGGATGAATTGTTGGAGGAACCCGTTTACAGGACTTTGCAACATCTCAATAGAGACACCTCAAAAGGCTATACTAGAGAACAAAAGACAATACATATCATAAACCACAGGAGAGAAAGACACCATGAAAGATTACCACTAATATAAATGATGAAAGGACATTAAGCAGAACTTCCAATCATTTTGTCAAATGAAAATTTAAAAATTGAAATACAACTGCAAATTTGAAAGAAAACCCATTTAAAAACTAAAGATGCTGACTGCTACGAATTAATGAATGGTGTAGAGGTAGTAAATTAAATTTGGCTAGTGCTGACCTCAAAGACACAATTCAAGTTAGCCTACAGGGCCAAACGTGCACACAACATGGGATATGGACAGTGAAAATCCTCATAAACCTGTGAGGAAAAGGTTTTTCGCTTTCTCCTTTTCCATGGATATTCCCACCCACCCCCCCCACCAGGGGGGGGGGGAGAATCAAATTCTAAACATGATTTTATCTAATATGATTAGCAATAAGACTCAAGGATGGCCTTCTCAAATCTATTATTCTCCTTCTGTACTTGGAATTCTTCCCCCCCCCCCCCCCAAAAAAAAAAAAGGAAAGAAAAGAAAGATCAAACCTGGTGCCAAAGGCTTCTACAAAAATAGAGTCCAGGGGGCAATTTTTCTACACAGCCTTACCCCAACAATTTGCTGAGAGGCTGTCTTGATACCTTGCCCTCAGGCTACAACCTGGTCCACTGACCAATGCACCAAGGCCAGCCCCTTTCTTGGAATTCTCCAAAGAAGAATATAGTTTAAATCGTAAAACAGAGTCATAAGATAACAAATGCAAAAATTCCAATCAACATCTATTGAAACAAGGAGGATATCTTTAATGCCAAAATCAATGCCAAGACATGGCTCAATATCCATCTGCATGAAAAGAAAAAAACAAATTAGAAAAATTAAAATTTTGTAAACCTTAAAAACTTAAAGGGAAACAAACGCTAATGTGCAAAAGAGGCAAGCTTCAAACAAGGATGATTTATTTAAGAAATGTGGTCCTGAATGATCAACCTAAGAATCCTTCAATCTGATTATTTAGAAATCGGATAGAACTAGAGAAACAGTCTGTCACAGATCCATCCTCAATTTGGGCATATTTTCCTTACATTAAGACTACGGTAAGGTTTTTACTGGTTCACCTTTCATCTAATGATTTTAAGCTGTAATGGGCCTCATTATAGGCCCAATAGCAGGGTACAAAGTCCAAATACAAAAATAGCTAGTCCATTTTAAGGGAAGGGTTATTAGGTCTTTTACGTCTCCAATTAGCATGAAATTAGGGCTCTTCCACAGCCACCACACATAGGAGAGATAGTGTTTTATTTTCTCAAAACTTCCTAAAAGACAAGAGAGTTAGAAAGAATCAACTAAGTAGTTAGAAGCTATTCGGGAAGCTTTTTAGATAGGAGGTCTTCTCAGTATCCTTTTAAGTTAGCTCAGATTTAGGAGTTCAAGTCACAGAAGGAATTGGACCTTTTCCCATTTACTCTTAGCTGTAAAGGCTGATTAGAGCAAGTATAAAGCCCCATTGTGGGAGTGTTATTCTCATAGATTCCTTATCTACTAATAAATTTTGCAACTAGATTTGATGACAGAATGAGCTAGTGAGTCACATCCAGTACCTTGATGAGTCATATTGAAAGAAGCCCTAGGTGAGTAGTATACTTGTGCAAAATCTTAAACTTTTACCATTTTCTTTTCTTTCCCTTTTAATTTAAATTTTTATTTTGGAGACCATTCAAAAGGACCCACCTACAGCCCATATACACCATTGCAATCCTCCCAAATCCATCCCAAAGCCTATACACCATTGAATCTGGACCATATTCTGGGTTTATTGAGGCCCCAGGATCCAGTGTTTTCAAGACCAATTTTCTGCCCATATAACAGGGATCAACCAACAGCCTTGTTTCCAATATCAACCAGGATCAAAGAACAAATTATTTTCTAAATTTCTCCATTGACTTGCTCATTTAAGATCTGATGTGAGCCTAGGTCAGTTTACCCCTTATTGTATCACTTACAAGTCCCCACCCAAGTATTAGATAACTCAATTCATCAGCATGAGTCGCAAAATGGAGAATATTTGAAATTTTAGACAACCTATCAACCAATCACAGAATCAAAAATAAGCTGAAGTTTATAATAAGATGGCACGATTGTAATAAATCTGAGGATGAGAGAAGGTGGCATAGTTGTAAGTTATCAGCACTTAAGTAGAGGATTCAATGGTGGGTCAGTATTTTTGGAACTGAAACACTCAAAAGTAGGGATAAACAGCATCTACCATCAATGAATACAGGGCTTTTAAGTAAACAACAATACTGTCCTTAAGGTTTCACAGATTTGTATAATCTTCAGACTTCAACAACATAGAACCCAGAATTTAGAAACAGAAACCAACAAGCCCTCAAAAACCACAGCTCTCTGTACCAGGCAGCAATCAATCCAGGTTTATAACAGAAGCTTATTCACCCCCACAGTACAGATTCCACCCAGATTATATGGTCAACATACAAGAGATTAGTTGAGATGAAGTTGAGAAACCAAAATAACTTTGAAGCTTTCCAAGGGAGACATATTGGGGACCAATGTTCGGGAACTATATTCACCAGTGAGTAGATTAGCTTCGATCAAAATTGCAAAGCTAGTAGACAATGAAGAAAATTAAGTGTTGAGAATTGCAGCAACCTTGGTGCACAAGTTGCACAAGTTTCCATTTGAAAAATCCGGGCTTCTATTTTGCTTACTTTCTATTTTAGTTACTTTCTATTTTGGTTACTTTCTAATTTTCTTATTACTTGGTTGACAAGTAATCTCCCTAGGATAGTTTCATTTTTAGTAGATTTGGGAGATTCTATGCAATATGTAATTTTCCTTTTTCTGTAACTCAATTTAGAAAACTTTCATAAACTAAGACTTGATTTTACATAACAAATAAAGTACCAAGGAAGATCCAAAGGATATACAGTCTTCTTCTATTCTTCTTTTAATTTCTGAATTTCCTTACAGTCCCTAGGCTGATTACAAGTGCTGAAATTCTAATATGGTATCAGAGCAGGTTTAATCGGCCTAGGGAATCCTTTTTCTCTTGACAACTCAGTTTTTTTCCCTTCCTTTTTTTCTTTTCTGGTGAGCTGCCACCTATGGTTGCCTTAAGCATGCTTTAGATCCTTCTTTAAATAAAAGCATGAAGTGATCTTTCTTCTGCCACAATTGAAGACCCCAAAGGAGCTATGGAATTACCTATTATTACCATGGTTTGAGATCTCACGAGATATCTTGCTTTTTTAGGAAGGCGAGACAAGATGAAGGGCGAGATTCCCACATCTCGCTCTAGATCTCACCAT
The DNA here is from genome assembly GCF_041222555.1 of Hakea prostrata. Taxonomy (NCBI): domain Eukaryota; kingdom Viridiplantae; phylum Streptophyta; class Magnoliopsida; order Proteales; family Proteaceae; genus Hakea; species Hakea prostrata. Next base: position 17,876,932 of record NC_142608.1, read on the forward strand.
AACTCACTAAAACTCCCAATTTTATTATTCTATTCTCGAGAGTCGATATTGTGATACTCATATGGATGGAATTTGATTACATTTAAGTTATTTGATGTATTTGATACACTTGCTTTTCATTTATATGCCCTAAAGATTTTATATCACATGTTGTATAACCTTGCATTCCCCAATCCTACAGCATTTCGATTTTACACTTAGGGTCAACTTAGAACTCATCCTTATGATGTTTTCTCAAAAATTCAAGGCCATTAGTGTATTTAGAAGGCCTAAATTACGCGAACTAACAAGTTTGAGCCCAATCTAGATCCTAAAACCCACCAAGAGGGCCATCGAGTTGACCCAAAAAAGACCACACCTCGACCGAGATCTCGCCAACTTGGTCGAGAACTCGATTTTTGGAAGGGGCGAGATCTCGCTCGAGAAAGGGATCTTGAACCATGATTATTACCACTACAAAGCCTATCTACTGAATACAAATGATATGGGGGAGGGGGGGGAAATAGACGGTAATATGTTTTTCTCCTTCACTCACAACTGCAAAGGATTCTGCACTAATGCTTCTTTAGATAAATTGGTTTATTTCTGGTCTTACAAATTACAATTACCACAACCTGCTTGTGTTCTTTTTTCTTGGTTCCCTGGGTTACAATATTCATTGCATTATTTGCCTAAAGGTCTGCTTGGATGCCTAATTTATTGTCATTATTACTATTGTTCCTATTACTACCTCTGCTGCCTTAGATGGATGCCACCCTATTTACCGTAATTGACCCCAGCCCCTTATTCTTCTGGTAAATAGAGGTTTGAATTGGGTCTTGTTTGTTGCTGCACGTTGTGACATACTTACCTGAATCAACTGCAGCCCTGTTTTTCCCTATTTCTCTGTCTACCAGAGTCGACTTCAATGGTGTTAATCTTCTAGTAGATGGAATATTATATTAATGATCATTAGTTCTGAATAATTTCCTCTGAGTTAAATTGCTACTTTTGGATCTCTAGGACATAGTACTTGTTATCGCTCTTCCTCTGATATTCGTTGGTGCTTCCCTTACTGCTAAGTGGTCTACTACTTTTTTTACTGCCCCATTTGAGTTGATGTTGGTGGTTCAGAATTTTCTACTATAACGATTGGAAGTTCTTGTACTTGGATTCGTCAAGTAGCATGGTTCCTTCAAGTACCCAAGTGGTTCCAGTTCAAACTTTTGAGATATCGATAATTTGCCTTAATTATTTGTCCATATGTAATGCTATAAGTGAGGGGGAGGTTGGAGCCTTAGCCTATTGATGAGCACATTTATGTGTGAAATATTAGGGCATAAAGCATGCATTTTATACACTTAGAGTGGAGTTACCTTGGGTTTTATGTTGTTTTTGCAGATTTTAGGACTTTTCAAGATTTAAGCAAATATTTGGAGTTTTGGGCTTAAATCATGCTATTTTACACGTCAAAAAGTCCATTCAAATTCTCAAATGCGAAAATGGGCCTGATCTGGAGCATGATGGGCTAGAGATTTGTGATTATGGGCCAACTCCGAAATATCGAAGAGATAAAGAAGGCAAATTTGATCTACGGCTGAGATTTTAAATCAAATCTACAAAGATATTATTGAGAGAGTCCAAATGGAAAAGAGTCCTTGCATACCTCAATATCTTATTTCCTATCTTGGATTTAATTAAAGAAAGAAAAAGAGGAAAAATAATTATATTTAGAAAGAAAAAGAGGAAAAATCCCGTTTTTGAATGCCTCTGTCCAGTTTCGATCAAACCCTTCATCGAACGGTCATCCGATGTCCGCTCGTGCTGATTTTTGGAGGAGAGCTTCACGACTACTTAAAACTCAAATCCAACAATGGAATTATGCATCTGATCTCTCTAAGTCGGCTCGATTAGTACGTCAAAACCCTAATTGGCTGAGTCAGATAGAAACCCTGAGTTTTATTCAAATTCAGCCGTCCTTCATATCTCATGTAAACTCTATAAAAGGAGAGCATACTCCATCAAAAAGGAACGTGTTCTAGAGCTTAGTAGAAGCATTCTTTCTTCTCTCTTCAATTTATTTAGGCTTTCTCTAGTTTTCTTTGCTTGCATTAGTGAAGATTTAAATTTCTAGATTCAATGTTTAGGTTTAATTTTTTTATGTAATGCAATTCAAGTTCAAGTTTCAAGTTCATGTTTCAAGTTTTTAGATTCGTTTTTCTCTGGGTCTAGCAATTGCAGATTTAGATCATTCTAGATCTAGATCTGGTTGTTAGGGTTGGTTGAGATTCAAATCATTTGTTCAATTCGCAAATAAGTAACCTTCTTTATTAATCTTCTCTCCTCCCTCCATTCCCACTTCTATCTACCCCTCCATATTCTTAATTTAGGATTTACTTTCAGCATTATTTATTGTTCTCCCTTCCCCTGGATCCTTGATCAGAGATGCCTACAGTCGTGCCTCTCTTTGGTTAAGGCTTCCTTTTCCTTTTATTGCTTTATTTATTGTTTTGTTATTTACTTTCTGTTATTTATTTTCAGCCTATTCATTCATCATCTCAGACCACATAACCGGAGCAAGCCTACAGGCGTGCCTCTGCTTCTAGTGACGGGTGGTGTTGCATCTGCATTTTAGCTATGAACTAAATTTTACTGACTGCTTTAACATACTAACTGGTTTTACTTTTTTTTCCTTTTTATTTTTATTGTTTGCATTTTTTTCATGTCTTTTATTTATGCATTGATTGTGTTTAATTTATTTTTCGTTTCAATTCGATTGCATTAGACGTATAGATTAGGATCGTTTAGTTTAGTTAATTAGTTAACAAAAATTGAATCATTCCACTCTCGCATTACTATTAAGAAGTTGAATTATAAGTGGCATATCTCCTTGAGATCGACCCGTTAGCTACACGATACCGTGCGCTTGCGATTACTTTTAAATTTCACAAACAAGCTATAAAGCCACTTTTTAAAGTTGAAATATCCATACATTCTTGAAATTCTGAATTTCACAAACAAGCATATCTTTTTGATTACCAACTTTGAGATTGATTTTGATTCTGAATTTCAAGAATGTATGGATATTTCAACTTTAAAAAGTGGCTTTATAGCTTGTTTGTAAAATTTAAAAGTAACCGCAAGCGCACGGTATCGTGTAGCTAACGGGTCGATCTCAAGGAGATATGCCACTTATAATTCAACTTCTTAATAGTAATGCGAGAGTGGAATGATTCAATTTTTGTTAACTAATTAACTAAACTAAACGATCCTAATCTATATGTCTAATGCAATCAAATTGAAACGAAAAATAAATTAAACACAATCGATGCATAAATAAAAGACAGAAAAAAAATGCGAACAATAAAAATAAAAAGGAAAAAAAAGTAAAACCAGTTAGTATGTTAAAGCACTCAGTAAAATTTAGTTCATAGCTAAAATGCAGATGCAACACCACCCGTCACCGTAAGGCAGGCACGCCCGTAGGCTTGCTCCAAGCATGTGGCCGGGGGGCGACAAGAAAAAGGAAAAGGAAGCCTTAACCAAAGAGAGGCACGATCGTAGGCATCTCCCGATCAAGGATCCAGGGAAGGGAGAACAATAAATAATGCTGAAAGTAAATCCTAAATTAAGAATATGGAGGGGTAGATAAAAGTGGGAATGGAGGGAGGAGAGAAGATTAATAAAGAAGGTTACTTACTTGCGAATTGAACAAATGATTCGAATCTCAACCAACCCTAACAACCAGATCTAGATCTAGAATGATCTAAATCTGCAATTGCTAGACCCAGAGAAAAACGAATCTAAAAACTTGAAACATGAACTTGAAACTTGAAACTTGAAACTTGAACTTGAATTGCATTACATAAAAAAATTAAACCTAAAAATTGAATCTAGAAATTTAAATCTTCATTAATGCAAGCAAAGAAAACTAAAGAAAACCTAAATAAACTGAAGAGAGAAGAAAGAATGCTTCTACTAAGCTCTAGAACACGTTCCTTTTTTATGGAGTAAGCTCTCCTTTTATAGAGTTTACATGAGATATGAAGGACGGCTGAATTTGAATAAAACTCAAGGTTTCTATCTGACTCACCAATTAGGGTTTTGACATACTAATCGAGCTGACTTAGAGAGATCAAATGCATAATTCCACCGTTGGATTTGAGTTTTAAGTAGTCGTGAAGCTCTCCTCCAAAAATCAGCACGATTAGACATCGGATGACCGTTCGATGAAGGGTTTGACCGAAACTGGACAGAGGCATTCAAAAACGGGATTTTTCCTCTTTTTCTTTCTGAATATAATTATTTTTCCTCTTTTTCTTTCTTTAATTAAATCCAAGATAGGAAATAAGATATTGAGGTATGCAAGGACTCTTTTCCATTTGGACTCTCTCAATAATATCTCTGTAGATTTGATTTAAAATCTCATCCGTAGATCAAATTTGCCTTCTTTATCTCTTCAATATTTCGGAGTTGGCCCATAATCACACATCTCTAGCCCATCATGCTCCACATCAGGCCCATTTTCGCATTTGAGAATTTGAATGGACTTCTTGACGTGTAAAATAGCATGATTCAAGCCCAAAACTCCAAATATTTGCTTAAATCTTGAAAAGTCCTAAAATCTGCAAAAACAACATAAAACCCAAGGTAACTCCACTCTAAGTGTATAAAATGCATGCTTTATGCCCTAAGATTTCACACATAAATGTGCTCATCACCTATATCTACTTAAGTCTTTTGAAGAGCATTATTTGTGAAGATCTTTTAAGCCTCAGTCTATATCTACTTAAGTCTTTTGAAGAGTATTATTTGTGAAGATCTTTTATCCTCCTAAGATGGTATTCTACAATAACACTTATTTGGTCACCTTTTATCTACCTACTTGGTACGTAGTAACTCATTCTACCTTTATTTACCTACTTGATCCGTAGTCACCCATACTACCTTTACCTACCTACTTAGTCTATGGTCACCAATGCTACATTAATCTGCCTACTTGGTTTGTAGTAATATATATTACCTTCTACCTATTTATTTTGTCCGCAGTTACCCATACTATCATTTGTCTACCTACTTGGTCTGCAATAACCCGTATTGCCTTTTACTTATCTACATGGTTCGCCGTAACCTATATTACCTTTTACCTACTCATACTTTTGCCTACTATTTTGCCTTTTTGTCTTTTTGCAAGAGGTTATGCGTGGACATTGGAGCTACAATTTTTATCTACTAGCGTGGAGATTCCTCCCTATTACCGACATTATTTGGATACTACCCTTGGTGCTGCTATACTAATGGATTTTATTCGTCTTCAATATTTTCAATTGCTTCCATTTGTCATGAAGAATTAAAGTTTTTTTTAAGTTGATGTTGATTATCTCCTGGGTGAAGTTCTCTCAGAGTTTGTTGGCGTCTACTATTGCTACACAGTTCAAGTCTGGTGCTAACTTTTAAGTTTATTCTTATTGTCCAAGCTACAATTTTTTTTGTGTATACTCCAGCTTGAGGGGGAGTGTTGAGAATTGTAGTTTCCTTGGTGCACAAATTGCACAAGTTTCTATTTTGCTTACTTTCTAATTTTCTTATTGGTTGTTGACAAGTAATTTCCCTAGGATAGTTTCCTTTTTAGTAGATTTGGAAGATTCTAAGCAATATGTAATTTTCTTTTTGTTATAACTTAGTTTGGGAAACTTTCTTAAACTAAGACTTGATTTTACATTATAAATCAAGTACCAGGGGAGAGCCAAAGGCCTTCTTATTCTTCAGTCTTCTTCTATTCTTCTTTTAATTTCGGAATTTCTGTTCAGTTCCTCGTTTGATTAAATGTGCTGAAATTCTACATTAAGCAACACTCCCTCTTGATTCTGTTAAATGCCATCCCATTCTGACAATCCTAACCCTAGCCTATTTCCCTCGGCTTTGGAGTTGGTTTTTATTACAGACCTAGGTTGAATTGCCCACACTCTTGTAAGGGTGCATCAGGGACAGATGGGGTTGTAGGAGGAAGAAGAAGAAAGAAATGAGGATAGTATTGTCTTCTTTTTCTATTGCACTTCTTCTGACATCATCAGCCAATACAGGGTACAGTTGATAGAGTCTCACCATTTTAGGGGAAGGGAGTGTCATCATTCAATATGTAGGGGTGGATATCAATATCAAGGCAAAGTACAAGGAAGGGGAAATCCATTTTCTCTATTTTACCAAAGCATTTTCACCTCATCGAATTGGTATTCATATAATACTACAAGGGGGGAGACAAAAGATATCACTAAAAGTCAAAGAAATAACAAGAAAGTTCTTCTATTACTAAAACATCCATATTGATAGAATTCAAGCGTCATTCATGAGGTATAATTTCAGCAAACATACACCTTACCTCCCAACGATGTTGCACAACTCCCTCCTTCTTCTTTTTCAAACTCACTGGAGCCGATGGTCTTAAACTGAAGGTCATGAAAAAATGAAGGAGAAAGCAGATCAAAAAAGAGAGAAAAAAAATTAAATCAACAAATTCAATGGACACTATATCATGTCATGCAGGGGGTAGACAAGATCTTTCCTTCAGGAGGCTGTGAAAACATTGATACTATAAGTGAAGCTTAATGAATTTTGCCACCATACAGTGAACCCCACTTCCAGTGCTAAGGCATACTTTGTTCCTTGTAATTAGAAAATAAAAAGGGGGGGGGGGGGGAATCAAATCAGAATTCTCCAACTTGTCATGAATAGTAAGAATATCAGATCCACAACTGTAACTAAAAAGTGTCATGAATGGTATGCTTTTGTCAGTTAATTTAAATGATCAGGAAGAATAAAATAAAGTTTCAAAAGCTAATCAAAGTTCAAGGCTAATTTTTTAAAAGTACGGCCAAAATCTTTAACAGGCCCAGCCCACAGTCTATCTTTCTCCTTGATCCCTTGAATATGGTTAAGTGAGCATGCATAGCATGTCACTAGGGACCTAGATCAGTAGATCAGCATACATCATCCAGCTCACAATTTAGGGTTCTATCGCAGAGTCTCTCGCATGGAGGTGGGAATGGGTTTGAGCCAAGGGCTTGGTGTGTAAATTTAGAAACTTTAAAACACTTAACTGTAAAATAGAAAAAAGAAATATTTACAAATACGTCCCCGCATTTCTTATTAGGACCATCGGATTGAGAAATATTTATATGGCAACCATCTAATGGTTGCGTGGCTGGCAGCTGTGCTACCTCAAAAAATATCCAACTGAGAATGGGGGGAATCCCTTCACCCACCTACATAGTTTTCTAGAATATGGAATGGGGGGTATATTCGTAATTTCATTTCTTTTAATTTAAGATAAGGGTATAATGGTCATTTCATGTTTGGCATTAACACCCTTGTGACAACGTTGGTTTCAGCGGGACCCAAATGTAATTTTAACAACTAAAGGGATCCAACCTGATTTTAGGCCCTAAAGGGACCTTGATGTAAATTTTATTTTAATTCAACAAAAGGGTATGATAGTCATTTCATGTCTACTGTTAACACCCATGTGAGGTGTTAGTTTTAGCTGGACCCAGATGTAATTTTAGCGATTAAATGGACTCAATCCGATTTTAGGCCCTACCAAAGGGACCATAATGTAAATTTTTCTTTAATTAAGAAGTGAAGAAAAATGATACCGACTCAGTAAGCATATAATAATAAGAAAAATCATATGAAAAAAAAAAAGAAATCAAGATAAATAGTGTCACAAAATGCTTATTAGGTTTCCTAATTATACAGATGTCGGACATAAGTATGAAATTAAAGATACTACTAAGAGTGCCATGATGCACCATGACGTGCCCAGGACACTGTTCTACACCCCCTTCAAGGCATAACAGGAAAACATATTTTTGAAGGGGAAGTTTGATTACACTTGATATTAGTATACTACTCATAGCTTTCCAAAGCTTTAAAATAATCAAAAGATTCACAAGGCAATAAAGAGAATTTAAAGATCAAAGAGATAACAAAACATATAGCTTGAGGTAGAGTATTATCTGTCCAGGAGTGTATACTACAATGGAGGAAACACCAACTCACAGTCTCATAGCACCCCTTCAGTATAATTAAACTGAGAGGACAGAAAGGGGAGGAGGAAAGAAATAGACAAATGGGCATGGGAGCTTAGGGCCTGCTTCCAGAAATATACAAACTTCCACCTCTTACATGATGAGTTCTACAGAGAGGTTCACCTTGAAACCTAAAAGACCTTATTCCAAGTCATGACTTAAGAAAAATAGCCATTAAGGGAAGACCAGGTTTTCCCCATATCAATCTATTTTAATATGAAATTAAAAGAATGCACAAAAAGTTACTAGTTGTACAAAACGGCCAAAATTTTAAGCTTACAATAAACAATAGAGTGCCCCACTGTTTCAAAATTAAAAAAGTTAAAATAAAAAAAATAAAAATAAAAAAAGTCATAAAAGGTGTAAATTCAAAATAAGATGAATTATCTTACACTAGTTTCTCCGGTACATCCTTCAGTGAGAAAACTGGGGGAATCAGAACCATTATATCCTCCTGATCTAAGTCCATAAGACCACCCTTCTCTGCAAAACAATCAAAAGAAGTGATCGAGAGACAACCAGTAAGTAAAATAGTAGGAAAATTTTCCATGCTAAAACCTCAACTATAAAGGCATGGGGTCATATAAGCCTAACCAAAGACTGGTTCCACTTCTTTCCAGTGTCTCTTCTTTTTTCTAGCAACAGCAGCATGAACAGGAAGAACATGTTGGTAGTCCACCATCCCTTCAGTGAAAATCAGTAAAGGGTCAACAAAGCTCCCTGCAGGAGAGGAACGAAGGGAAGGGGGGGGAAAAAGTAGTAGTAGTAGTAGTAGTGAAAAATAAGCTTACCATTAAAGTGGTAGATCTCTAAAACACGAGCAACAATATCTGCACATAGGTTTGTGGGGTCTTCGTCAAGCCGGACTTGATCGCCTTCATTATTGTGTGCCATTTCATTTTCAGTTAAGCTTCTTTGTTGTCCCTCTATTCCAGATTCAATACAGGAAGGGCCTGAACTGGTCATGTCTGCAGACAAACATACAGAAATGCCTCGGGAAGTTCCAGCATCTCGATCAGCATTGCGTTTCACTTTGGATATTTTTAGTAATAAATTATTAGATGGATGACACTCGCCACAAGCAGGATGCGAGTATGGATCTTCAGGACGAAAACGAAGCTCCAAACGGTTTGAGTCATTTGACTGCAAGCAGCGTACCTACAAACAACATGGGGGCATAGTTGGTAACATTATTTTTCTCTCCATCATAAACTTTCAGACTACTTCATGTTGACTAATATTTGGTGAGTACTAACACGCCTGTGAATAACAAAAAAGAAAGTGACTTGTTTGAGTACATGACTAGTTGGTTTGTATAATATCAATCGATCAGAATGCCCTCTGATGCTAGTTCCTGTACAGGCTTGCTTGCTCATATTGAATTTCCCTGGTTTCAATTTATGTTTTTATACATTTGCCCAATTGGAGGTCGACTCTCAAATATTGGACTGGAACTACAGGACTAGTGCAAAAAATCTTGCTTCTCAGCTAACTTATTTACCCTGTAGTCGTTCCAAAAACACAAATGCTGACTTCTCTGCCTTGTCATCTGGAGTGTGC